>NC_053028.1:365523923-365823923 GCF_003073215.2 Triticum urartu | reverse complement strand
CTAGCCAATCTAGGATTCAGTCAATGCCAAGCACGTATGAACCAAAGGATCAATGGCATCAAATAATTTGTGGAGGATCCAGTCAATGGCAAGAAAATATCGTTTTGAGTGACGCCGGCATCTCACTTTTACGATGACCCATGGCTCCCGGCATCGCCACTGTGCAATCCACCCGGCAACAGACAAACAAGAAACACACACACATGCCAGCAAAGAAATCACGTCATACCTCCCAGAACTGGAACCACATTTTGAATTTGATAATTGGGTTTTCTCAGTATTTGATTTGTGAATTTGATTTGTGAATTTTTAGGTTCAGACAAATAGGCAGTGCCTAGATAGCCAAACATCTGAACCTATCTAGGTGCAAATTTCAGCGCACAAACTAGCATGATTCTCGGATAGATTTTCAATTGTCAAACTTTTTCATCGTAAAAAAATCTATTCCATGTAACCAATGCTGAATATAAGGTAATCCAGGCCTCCTTTTGAAGTAAGTTGGCTTCTAAAAAATCAGGACAGAGAGGTTGGCCGGGATACAAGCTAGCCAATCTAGAATCCAGTCAATGCCAAGCATGTACGAACCAAAGGATCAATGGCATGTGGAGGATCCAGTCAATGCCCAGAAAGGATCGTTTTGAGCGACGTCGGCATCTCACTTTTCCGATGACCCATGGCTCCCGGCATCGCCACTGTGCAATCCACCCGGCAACAGACAAGCAATCAACACACACACACATGCCAGCAGAGAAATCACGTCATACCTCCCAGAACAGGAACCACATTTTGAATTTGATAATTGGGTTTTCTCAGTATTTGTGTTCGAGCACTCAAAGAAGTAACAAGCATGCACTGTAGATGTTTCAGTGAATGGAAGAGGAGAAAAGATGAGAATAAAGTGTTGTTTATTCAGATTTAACCAACCAGTCCATTCATTGGTTAGTTTCACTGAGCATTTGAATTTGATAATGAGAATGAAGTACCTGATTATTATAGCAGATGCCCACATGCGAGTCCTTTTTATGGGATTAATATCGCTACAAGAAACACTTGCAGGTTCTTAAACCAAAGACATTGTTGTCGTGAAATTGTCATGGCAGATGTCCTAGTGTGAGGACTTAGTCGTGGAGCCATCGCAACGAGATTAGCTTAAAGGGGTTAATCGGGACAAAGGACACAAGGAGTTTATACTGATTCGGCCCCTTGCGGTGAAGGTAAAAGCCTAATCCAGTTGGAAGTGGTATTGCTAGGGTTTCGATGACTAGGGAGCGAATACACTTAACCTGGCCCTCGATCTGTTGTTTCTTGTCCTAAGCCACCGCTGGGTCATCCCCTTATATACACGGGTTGACGCCCTGTGGCCTACAGAGTCCTGGCCAGCTCCTATAACATATCCGGCTCGGTGACCTTTCTTACATGCCTTACAATACAAGTCTATGTACATGGCGGTTTATATCCGTGGGCCTTAAGCCGCCTTCGATTTTGGGCCCTCTACTAAGCCTATCTATGAACCGCCATTGTTAATATGCTCTTGGGCTTCATTGAGATGAAACGCCATAGGGATGACCTGGCCCCTCCTGGGCGGGTCATACCTGATAGTCATATCCCCAACATTAGGCCCCAGGTTGATTTGAACTTGTTCATGTCAATCTTCAATACTTAGAAAAATCCTTCCTCCTCTTACTATGAAATATTGTAACCCGCCATGACGTCGTCTCCAAAAATTGTGATAACCCGCCATGACATCATCTACGATTAATGCTACACAGAATCCAAATCTTAATAAATCTCTTTCTTTCCCGGCCCTCCGAAAATCGAGGCGCATGTGCCGTCACATATCCATTTTACTGTTTCCTCGATTCCCGCGCCTGCCGTTCGTACTTCCAAGCCTATAAATAAGGCCACAGAATCACCTTTCATTCTTCTCCTTCTCGCTTTCTTCCTCCTCGCGACACACCAATCCGCACGAGCCCCGCCGCCGTCGACCTTCGTCGCCGACCTCAACTCCGGACGCTGCATCACCATGAACGGACCAGAAAACCGCGGCGCCACTCCGCTGTCCTATCAGCATCAGTAAGCCCTCCTTTCTTTCGTCATAGATCTGTCATTAGGATTCATCGGTGTTCGTCGCTGCCCTTCTTTCTCCTTGTTTAGATCCATGGATTAGATCCAAAAACCACATAAATCTTGCGCGGTAGTAGATTTAGCACCTATTTTTGATACTAGAATATATCCTCATCGCGACAGATCTCCTCTAGGGCACCTCTGCTTTTCCACTGTCGCCTCTGTAGGTCTCGAATTTATTCCCTTTTCTGAGTAGCGGTAGATCCGAATTTATAGCTTCAAACTATGGAACCTATTTGTCCTAACACTTAGCAAATTTTACTCTCGGTAGATCTTGAATATCTTAGTCATGGTGGCTTATTCTGCCGGCTTATCATTACTTCATATATCATCAGCCCTCGTTTAAGCCGCCATTCTGAACATGTATTGCAATTGTTAACTTGTAATCCCACCAACTAACTTGAGCCGACACATGCTACGTCTTGAGCTTGCGTTGGTTTTCCCCGAAGAGGAAGGGATGATGCAGCAGAGTAGCGTAAGTATTTCCCTCAGTTTTTGAGAACCAAGGTATCAATCCAGTAGGAGGCCACGCTCAAGTCCCTCGTACCTGCACAAAATGATAGCTACTCGCAACCAACGTGATTAGGGGTTGTCAATCCCTTCACAGTCACTTACGAGAGTGAGATCTGACAGATATAATACTTTTGGTATTTTTGGTATAAAGATGCAAAGTAAAAAGTAAAAGCAAAGCAAAGCAAGATTAAAGTGATGGAGATTGATATGATGAGAATAGACCCGGGGGCCATAGGTTTCACTTAGTGGCTTCTCTCAAGAGCATAAGTATTCTACGGTGGGTGAACAAATTATTGTTGAGCAATTGACAGAATTGAGCATAGTTATGAGAATATCTAGGCATGATCATGTATATAGGCATCACATCCATGACAAGTAGATCGAAACGATTTTGCATCTACTACTATTACTCCACTCATCGACCGCTATCCAGCATGCATCTAGAGTATTATAAGTTAAAAACAGAGTAACGCCTTAAGCAAGATGACATGATGTAGAGAGATAAATTCATGCAATATGAAATAAACCCCATCTTGTTATCCTCGATGGCAATGATACAATACGTGCCATGTTGCCCCTTCTGTCACTGGGTAAGGACACCACAAGATCGAACCCAAAGCTAAGCACTTCTCCCATGGCAAGAATTACCAATCTAGTTGGCCAAACCAAACGGATAATTCGAAGATACTTGCAAAGATAACCTATCATACATAAAAGAATTCAGAGAAGATTCAAATATTATTCATAGATAGACTTGATCATAAACCCACAATTCATCGGTCTCAACAAACACACCGCAAAAAGAAGATTACATCGAATAGATCTCCACAAGAGAGAGGGAGAACTTTGTATTGAGATTCAAAGAGAGAGAAGAAGCCATCTAGCTACTAACTATGGACCCGAAGGTCTGAGGTAAACTACTCACACTTCATCGGAGAGGCTAGGATGATGTAGAAGCCCTCCGTGATGACGGCCCTCTTCCGGCGGAGCTCCGGAATAGGCCCCAAGATGGGATCTCGTGGATACAGAAAGTTGCGGCGGTGGAATTAGGTTTTTGGCTCCTCTTCTGATCATTTGGGGGTACGTGTGTATATATAGGAGGAACAAGTACGCCGGAGGAGCACCGAGGGGCCCACGAGGTAGGGGGCGCGCCCTAGGGGGGCGTGCCCCCACCCTCGTGACCGCCTCTTTTGTTCCTTGGAGCAGGGTCCAAGTCTCCTGGATCACGTTCGGTGAGAAAATCACGTTCCCGAAGGTTTTATTCCGTTTGATATTTCGTTTCTTCGAAACACTGAAATAGGCAAAAAAACAAAAAAAATGGGCTGGGCCTCCGGTTAATAGGTTAGTCCCAAAAATAATATAAAAGTGGAAAATAAAGCCCAATATAGTCCAAAACAGTAGATAATATAGCATGGAGCAATCAAAATTTATAGATACGTTGGAGACGTATCAGGCATCCCCAAGCTTAATTCCTGCTCGTCCTCGAGTAGGTAAATGATAAAAAGAGAATTTTTGATGTGGAGTGCTACTTGGCATAATTTCAATGCAAATCTTCTTAATTGTGGTATGAATATTCAGATTGGAAAGATTCAAGACAAAAGTTTATATTGACATAAAAATAATAATACTTCAAGCATACTAATAAAGCAATTATGTCTTCTCAAAATAACATGGCCAAAGAAAGTTATCCCTACAAAATCATATAGTCTGGCTATGCTCTATCTTCACCATACAAAATATTTAAATCATGCACAACCCCGATGACAAGCCAAGCAATTGTTTCATACTCTAACTTTTTCAATCTTCATGCAATACATGAGCGTGAGCCATGGATATAGCACTATAGGTGGAATAGAATGGTGGTTGTGGAGAAGACAAAAAGGAGAAGATAGTCTCACATCAACTAGGCGTATCAACGGGCTATGGAGATGCCCATCAATAGATATCAATGTGAGTGATTAGGGATAGAGCTATAAGTATATGAAAGCTCAAAAAGAAACTAAGTGGGTGTGCATCCAACTTGCTTGCTCATGAAGACCTAGGGCAATTTGAGGAAGCTCATCATTGGAATATACAAGCCAAGTTCTATAATGAAAAATTCTCACTAGTATATGAAAGTGATAACATGAGAGACTCTCTACTATGAAGATCATGGTGCTACTTTGAAGCACAAGTGTGGTAAAAGGATAGTAACATTGACCCTTCTCTCTTTTTCTCTTATTTTTTTATTTGGGCCTTTTCTCCTTTTTTATGGCCTCTTTTTATTTGGGCTTCTTTGGCCTCTCTTTTTTCATCCGGAGTCTCATCCCGACTTATGGGGGAATCATAGTCTCCATCATTCTTTCCTCACTGGGACAATGCTCTAATAATGATGATCATCACACTTTTATTTTTCTTACAACTCAACAATTACAACTCGATACTTAGAACAAAATATGACTCTATGTGAATGCCTCTGGCGGTGTACCGAGATATGCAATATGACAATGATGGAGTGTGTCATGATAAACGAAATGGTGGAAAGTTGCATGGCAATATATCTTGGAATGGCTATGGAAATGCCATAATAGGTAGGTATGGTGGCTGTTTTGAGGAAGGTATATGGTAGGTGTATGATACCGGCGAAAAGTGTGCGGTATTAGAGAGGCTAGCAAAGGTGGAAGGGTGAGAGTGCGTATACTCCATGGACTCAACATTAGTCATAAAGAACTCATATACTTATTGCAAAAATCTAGAAGTTATCAAAGCAAAGTATTACGCGCATGCTCCTAGGGGGATAGATTGGTAGGAAAAGACCATCGCTCGTCCCCGACCGCCACTCATAAGGAAGACAATCAATAAATAAATCATGCTCCGACTTCATCACATAACGTTCACCATGCGTTCATGCTACAGGAATCACAAACTTTAACACAAGTATTCTTTAAATTCATAACTACTCAACTAGCATGACTTTAATATTATCACCTCCATATCTCAAAACAATTATCATGCTTCAATCTTTTCTTAGTATTCAACACACTCAAAAGAAAGTTTCACAAATCTTGAATACCAAGCATATTATTATTAAGGAAATTACCATGCTATTAAGAGACTCTCAAAATAGTTTAAGTGAAGCATGAGAGATCAATAGTTTCTTTAAAACAAATCCACCACCGTGCTCTAAAAGATCTAAGTGAAGAACATAGAGCAAAATTATAACCTCAAAAAATATAAGTGAAGCACATAGAGCAAAACTACTTAGCTCAAAAGATATAAGTGAAGCACATAGAGTAAAACTACTTAGCTCAAAAGATATAAGTGAAGCACATAGAGTATTCTATCAAATTTTAATTCATGTATGGCTCTCTCAAAAGGTGTGTACAGCAAGGATGATTGTGGCATACTAAGACACAAAGACACAAATAATACAAGACGCTCCAAGCAAAACACATATCATGTTGGTGAATAAAAATATAGCTCCAAGTAAATTGCCGATGGAAGTGGACGAAAGAGGGGATGCCTTCCGGGGCATCCCCAAGCTTTGACTTTTTGGTGTCCTTGGATTATCTTGGGGGTGCCATGGGCATCCCCAAGATTAGGCTCTTGCCACTCCTTGTTCCATGATCCATCAAAAGAATTCACCCAAAACTTGAAAACTTCACAACACAAAACTCAAAATAGAAAACTCGTGAGCTCCGTTAGCGAAAGAAAACAAAAGACCACTTCAAGGTACTGTAATGAACTCATTCTTTATTTATATTTGTATTAAACCTACTGTATTCCAACTTCTCTATGAATTATAAACTATTTTACTAACCATAGATTCACCAAAATAAGCAAACAACACACGAAAAACAGAATCTGTCAAAAACAGAACAGTCTATAGTAATCTGTAGCTAGCGCAAGATCTGGAAACCCAAAAATTTTAAAATAAATTTCTGGACGTGAGGAATTTATCTATTAATCATCTGCAAAAAGAATTAACTAAATATCACTCTTCAAATAAAAATGACAGCAGTTCTCGTGAGCGCTAAAGTTTCTGTTTTTTACAGCAAGTTCAACAAGACTTTCCCCAAGTCTTCCCAACGGTTCTACTTGGAACAAACACTAATTAAACACAAAAAAACACAACCAAGACAGAGGCTAAATAATTTATTTATTACTAAGCAGGAGAAAAAAGAAAGGAATAAAATAAAATTGGGTTGCCTCCCAACAAACGCTGTCGTTTAACGCTCCTAGCTAGGCATAAAAGCGAGGATAGATCTAGGTATTGCCATCTTTGGTAGGCAATCCATAAGTGGCTCTCATGATAGTTTCATATGGTAATTTTATTTTCTTTCTAGGAAAGTGTTCCATGCCCTTTTTTAATTGAAATTGAAATCTAATATTCCCTTCCTTCATATCAATAATCGCACCAACCGTTCTAAGGAAAGGTCTACCAAGAATAATAGGGCAAGAAGGATTGCAATCTATATCAAGAACAATGAAATCTATGGGCAAATAATTCCTATTTGCAACAATAAGAACATTATTAATCCTTCCCATAGGTTTCTTAATAGTGGAATCCGCAAGATGCAAGTTTAGAGAGCAATCATCAAAATTACGGAAATCTAGTAAATCACACAAAGTCTTGGGAATAGTGGAGACACTAGCACCCAAATCACACAAAGCATAAAACTCATGATCTTTAATTTTAATTTTAATAGTTGGTTCCCACTCATCATAGAGTTTTCTAGGGATAGAAACTTTCAACTCAAGTTTTTCTTCATAAGATTGCATCAAGGCATCAACAATATGTTCGGTGAAGGCTTTATTTTGACTATAAGCATGTGGAGAATTTAGCACGGATTGCAACAAGGAAATACAATCAATTAAAGAGCAACTTTCATAATTAAATTCCTTGAAATCCAATATAATGGGTTTAGCAACATCTAGATGTTTATTTCTTTCAATTCCACTTCCATCAATTTCATCATTAAGATCTAAATACTCTGAATTTTTAGAACGCCTTCTAGGTAAAGGAAGATCATATTAAGTTTCATCAAGATTCATATTGCAAAACAAAGATTTAATAGGGGACACATCAATAACTTTTAGATCTTCATCTTGATTTTCATAGGAATTGGAGGAACACGCTTTAATAAAGGCATCTTTGGAAGCACGCATCCTAGCGGTTCTTTCCTTGCACTCATCAATGGAAATTCTCATGGCTTTGAGAGACTCATTGATATCATGCTTAGGAGGAATAGATCTAAGTTTTAAAAAATCAACCTCGAGAGAAATTCTATCAATGTTTCTAGCCAAATCATCAACTTTAAACAATTTCTCTTCAAGCAAAGCATTAAAATTCTTTTGTGAATTCATAAACTCTTTAACACTATTCTCAAATTCAGAGGGCATCTTATTATAATTTTCATAAGAGTTGTTGTAGGAATTCCCATAATTATTAGAAGGATTACTAGGATATGGCCTAGGATTAAAATTCCCTCTATAAGCGTTGTTACCAAAATTATTCCTACCAACAAAATTCACATCCAAAGATTCATTGTTATTCTCAATCAAAGTAGACAAAGGCATATCATTAGGATTAGAAGAAACACTCTTAGTAGCAAATAATTTCATAAGTTCATCCATCTTTCCACTCAACACATTGATTTCTTCTATCGCATGCACTTTTTTATTAGAAGATCTTTCAGTATGCCATTGAGAATAATTAACCATAATATTATCTAAGAGTTTAGTAGCATCTCCTAAAGTGATTTCCATAAAAGTGCCTCCCGCGGCCGAATCTAAAAGATTTCTAGAAGCAAAATTCAATCTGGCATAAAAATTTTGTATAATCATCCACAAATTCAAACCATGAGTAGGGCAATTACGTATCATTAATTTCATTCTCTCCCAAGCTTGTGCAACATGTTCATGATCAAGTTGTTTAAAGTTCATAATATCGTTTCTAAGAGAGATGATCTTAGTGGGAGGAAAATACTTAGAGATAAAAGCATATTTGCACTTGTTCCATGAATCAATACTATTTTTAGGCAAAGACGAAAACCAAGCTTTAGCACGATCTCTAAGCGAAAAAGGAAATAGCTTCAATTTAACGACATCATTATTGACATCTTTTTTCTTTTGCATATCACATAAATCAACGAAGCTATTCAGATGAGTAGCGGCATCTTCACTAGGAAGGCCGGCAAATTGATCTTTCATAACAAGATTCAACAAAGCAGCATTAATTTCACAAGATTCAGCATCGGTAAGAGGAGCAATCGGAGTGCTAAGGAAATCATTATTATTGGTATTGGTGAAGTCACACAATTTGGTAGTATCTTGAGCCATCACGACAAACAAGCAATCTAACACACCAGCAAACAAGAGCAAACGGGCAAAAAGAGGCAAATAGAGAGGGAGGATAGAGAGAGAGAGGGGGCGAATAAAACGGCAAGGGTGAGTTGGGGGGAGAGGAAAATGAGAGGCAAATGGCAAATAATGTAATGCGAGAGATAGGGATTGCGATGGGTACTTGCTATGTTGACTTTTTGCGTAGACTCCCCGGCAACGGCGCCAGAAATCCTTCTTGCTACGTCTTGAGCTTGCATTGGTTTTCCCCAAAGGGGAAGGGATGATGCAACAGAGTAGCGTAAGTATTTCCCTCAGTTTTTGAGAACCAAGGTATCAATCCAGTAGGAGGCCACGCTCAAGTCCCTCGTACCTGCACAAAACGATAGCTACTCGCAACCAACGCGATTAGGGGTTGTCAATCCCTTCACGGTCACTTGCGAGAGTGAGATCTGATAGATATAATATTTTTGGTATTTTTGGTATAAAGATGCAAAGTAAAAAAGTAAAAGCAAAGCAAGATTAAAGTGATGGAGATTGATATGATGAGAATAGACCCGGGGGCCATAGGTTTCACTAGTGGCTTCTCTCAAGAGCATAAGTATTCTACGGTGGGTGAACAAATTACTGTTGAGCAATTGACAGAATTGATCATAGTTATGAGAATATCTAGGCATGATCATGTATATAGGCATCACATCCGTGACAAGTAGATCGAAACGATTCTGCATCTACTACTATTACTCCACTCATCGACCACTATCCAGCATGCATCTAGAGTATTAAGTTAAAAACAGAGTAACGCCTTAATCAAGATGACATGATGTAGAGAGATAAATTCATGCAATATGAAATAAACCCCATATTGTTATCCTCGATGGCAACGATACAATACGTGCCTTGCTGCTCCTTCTGTCACTGGGTAAGGACACCGCAAGATCGAACCCAAAGCTAAGCACTTCTCCCATGGCAAGAACTACCAATCTAGTTGGCCAAACCAAACCGATAATTCGAAGAGACTTGCAAAGATAACCAATCATACATAAAAGAATTCAGAGAAGATTCAAATATTATTCATAGATAGACTTGATCATAAACCCACAATTCATCGGTCTCAACAAACACACCGCAAAAAGAAGATTACATCGAATAGATCTCCACAAGAGAGGGGGAGAACTTTGTATTGAGATTCATAGAGAGAGAAGAAGCCATCTAGCTACTAACTATGGACCCGAAGGTCTGAGGTAAACTACTCACACTTCATCGGAGAGGCTAGGATGATGTAGAAGCCCTCCGTGATGACGGCCCTCTTCCGGCTGAGCTCCGGAACAGGCCCCAAGATGGGATCTCGTGGATACAGAAAGTTGCGGCGGTGGAATTAGGTTTTTGGCTCCTGTTCTGATCGTTTGGGGGTACGTGTGTATATATAGGAGGAAGAAGTACGCCGGAGGAGCATCGAGGCCCACGAGGCAGGGGGCGCGCCCTAGGGGGGGCGCGCCCCCACCCTCGTGACCGTCTCTTTTGTTCCTTGGAGCAGGGTCCAAGTCTCCTGGATCACGTTCGGTGAGAAAATTACGTTCCCGAAGGTTTTATTCCGTTTGGACTCCGTTTGATATTCCTTTTCTTCGAAACACTGAAATAGGCCAAAAAACAGCAATTCTGGGCTGGGCCTCCGGTTAATAGGTTAGTCCCAAAAATAATATAAAAGTGGAAAATAAAGCCCAATATAGTCCAAAACAGTAGATAATATAGCATGGAGCAATCAAAAATTATAGATACGTTGGAGATGTATCAACACATTATTTCCTTTTTTAGGTTGTCCTTTCACCATGCCACCAAAGACAATTACAACCTGTAACTGGGTTCCCTCCATCGTCACTGAGAGCACTTTCAAGGATTTTGTCACCGTTGGATATTTGCCAGAGAAAAGTGTCATGCATTACCGTGCTCCTGACCCGGGCGAAGAGAGACCTCAGCCAAAGGACGGTGAAGTTATTGTCTTCACTGATCATATGAACTGGGGCTTCTCATCGCCCGGCTCTAAGTTCTTTAGGGATGTTCTGCACTTCTTCAAACTCCATCCTCAAGACATTGGACCCAACTCTATATCAAACATCTGTAACTTTCAAGTTTTCTGTGAGGTATACCTTCAAGAAGAGCCTAGCGTTGAGCTTTTCAGAGAATACATTCACCTGAACCGGCAAAATGAGTTCACAAACAGGCCCAACTTGGAACTTGGTGGAATTTTAATTCAACGCAGAAGACTGGAACCAAACATGGTTCTATTGCAAAGATATCTCGTCGTCTGATGAAAATCCATTGCCAGGTTATCGTGTTGAACGGCTCGACTCAAGTTATCAACTCCCTGATAAACTTACCACCGCTGAACACAAGAAACTCATTCCTACAATCAGAAAAGTCCAAGCCTTGCTAGGAAATGGGTTAACCGGAGTCGATTTAATCCACTGCTGGGTCGCATGGCGGATCATATGTAACACCCCGGATGTAACTTGCCATATTTGTAACTCCGACTCTGCCATTTTCGGTTTAAGTTATGAGATTCCCTTCGTGGTTGGGTTTTTATCTTCGTTTTGCATTTTGTTCATGTCATGCATTTCATATCATGTCATCATGTGTATCGCATTTGCATACGTGTTCGTCTCATACATCCAAGCATTTTCCCCGTTGTCCGTTTTGCAATCCGACACTCCTACATGCACCGGCGCCCCCTTTTGTCTCTTTTCATTAGCGGGTGTTAAACATTCTCGGATTGGACCGAGATTTGCCAAGCGGACTTGGTACACCACCGGTAGACCGCCTATCAAATTTCGTACCATTTGGAGTCTGTTTGATACCCCAACACCCCTCTAGAATGGCCCAATAACCCTTCCAAACCACTCCCATGTCCTCCGTCGTCGGATCACGATCGTGTGGGCGAAAACCGCACCTCATTTGGACACTCCCACCTCCTTCTACCTATATATATATATATATGTGATCCCCTTCGAATTCGCGCAGATAAAACCCTACCAACTTCCCACTCCGCCGCCGGACGTGTCCGCCCGCGCCGGACGCGTCCACAAGCCGTGTCACCTCGACGAATCAGGGAGTGCCACGTCAGCTCCACCGCTGCCCGAGCCAACCGCAGGGCACCATGTCGCCTCCACCGCGCCCTACTTCGTCGCTGGGCCCGCGAGCCCAGATCTGGCCGGCGGGGCCCATCTCTCCGCCACCGGGTCGCGCCTCGCGCCCGAGTGCCCCGCCGCCGCTTCGTCGGATCCCTCCGCCGCTGCCTCCTTCGCGCCACCGCGCCACTCGCCGCCAGCGGCCCTGCTCCATCGACCGTGCCGTGCGTCGTGCCTCGCTGCCGCCACCCTCACGCACCACCACCGCCGCCCTCGCGCACCACCTCCAGCGCGCTTCGTCCGCCGCCTCCCTAGTCCGCTGCACGCCGGCAACCGCCCGCGCTGCCCCATCTCCACCAGATCCCGCCGGCGCGCTCGCCCCGTCGCCGGCGAGCGCCGCCCGCCAGCGTTCGTCGCCTCCTTCCTCCACGATCCAGGAGGGTTCGGGAGGAGGACGACCTCCAAGTGGGCCCCGCCCCGCATCCGGCCCGTCAGGCCCACCTGCTTCCTCCTCTTTGGGCCCAGCCCATCTGGTGATCAATCCCCCCAAATCCCCGCTCGCGCGTAGTTTAGTTATCCGACGCTCGTTCGTTATTTTTCTAAGTCCTCAGATCCAATAATTTTTATGCCATGTTCATTGCATCATAACTCCATGACAGTAGCTCCATTTCATGTGCATGATATATCAAAATGTTCATTGTGAGGTGCTCTTCATTTCATTACATTGTGGCATGCTTGTTTGAGTCCATCTTGATGCCCAAATCATTGATGCAAGAGTGTTATAAATTGTTAGGTGCTGTTACTTATCAGAGTATGATGATTTGTCATTTTTGTCACATTTGATGTGTGCTTCATATGGGCATGAGCTCTACATGTGTTTTGATCTATGCCATGCCATCTTTAAAGGGGTGCTTCCCATGTATTTTTATGATAAATGTGGTGACTAACACAAGCATGCAAAGTAGCGTTCGTGATATTGCTGATTTCAGGGACTTAGGATTTTACTAAGTCTTGTGCCTGCTGTTATTTTGATGCCATGTAAACATGATGCTACGGTGAGATCCATGCTTGTTTTGAGTATCTTCAGTAAGGATGTTTTGGACATATGGTTATGATTTATCCATCCATGGCCCTGTTTGAAATTATGGAGTGCCCTAGCTTGTCTTAATCTTGCTCTACTTGTACTATAAAATATTCCTGGCAGATTGTTTACATGTTAATCAATTTTGCCATGATTGTTGTTAGTGATCCAAGCATGCTATGAATTTGATCTTGCCATGGTTAGCTTCATGAACATGTCATCTTGCTGTTGCCATGCTTATCTTGTCATGCAATGCCTTGTGGTGAGTGAATTGAGCTTGCAAAGATGCCTTCATAATTCTGTTTATGCCATGCTCTGTTTTCTGCTAAGTCTGAAACTGTTAATAAAACTTGCTATGTTTACATGGGTGCCATCATATCTTCTGTGCCTTTTTGGCTCATGATCAGTAAGGGACTTTTGTTCTATGCATTTAGTAGATTCATGCCATGCCTTAGTTTGCTCTGATATGTTCCTGTAGCATGTTTTTTGCTTGCTCTATACATGGCCTCCTGATGTTATTCCTAGCATGTTAGTATTTTCACTAAGTCTGTGAAGGTGATATCTTTTGCACTTTTGCCATGATTGGTTGAACCTGCTCTTGTGTGGTTTAGCTGTAGCTCAGTGTTCATGTTTTGTCAAGCATCTTGAGTACATCACTACAATATGCTTTGTTGGTATGTTGGAGTACAGTAGCTTAGTTTCTTGTTGCATTCTAGATGGCATCGTGCTGTTAATCGCAGACTTGTGCCATTCTTGTTTTGCTTGCCATTTGCAAACCGTGCATCCGATTCTGGTGATCTTTATATCGATTTTGACCGAAATCATCTCATATTTCCAGCAGCACACTTGGTTTTCCAAGTTGATGACTTGATCAATCTTCCCCTTCTAGAGCACGCATATGCATTGCAAATCATGTCTTGCATATCATGCCATGTTTTGCATCATGTTGCTCGTGCATTGCACCATGATTGATTGTTGGTCCTTTGCTTGTGTTCTTGCTTTGGGTAGAGCCGGGAGACGAGTACGTGATCGAGGAACCTATTGAGTATGCTAACAAGGATCAAGCTTTCGTCAACTCTGAGAACTTTGCAGGCAAGATGACCATACCCTCGAAATCACTTCTATCTTTGCTTGCTAGTTGTTCGCTCTATTGCTATGCCGCGATACCTACCACTTGCTATATAATGCCTCCCATATTGCCATGTCAAGCCTCTAACCCACCTTTCCTAGCAAACCATTGTTTGGCTATGTTACCGCTTTGCTCAGCCCCTCTTATAGCGTTGCTAGTTGCAGGTGAAGATGAAGGTCGTTCCATGTTGGAACATGGATATTGTTGGGATATCATTATTATATCTTTTACTTTAATGCACCTATATACGTGGTAAAGGGTGGAAGGCTCGGCCTTATGCCTCGTGTTTTGTTCCACTCTTACCACCCAAGTTTCTGTCATACCGGTGTTATGTTCCTTGACAGTTCACTTTGAATAAAACTCCTCCAGCAAGGCCCAACCTTGGTTTTACCATTTGCCTACCTACCACCATATACCTTCCCTTGGGTTCTGCAGACTCAAGGGTCATTATTTTAACCCCCCCCCCCCACCGGGCCAGTGCTCCTCTGAGTGTTGGTCTGAACCGAGTAGACTACGGGCCCACCTCGGGGCAACTTGAGGGTTGGTTTTACTCATAGGATGTCTCATTCGGTGTGCCTTGAGAACGATATACGTGCGACTCCTATCGGGATTTTGTCGGCACATCGGGCGGCTTTGCTGGTCTTGTTTTACCATTGTCGAAATGTCTTGTAAACGGGATTCCGAGACTGATCGGGTCTTCCCAGGAGAAGGAATATCCTTCGTTGACAGTGAGAGCTTGTGATGGGCTAAGTTGGGACACCCCTGCAGGGTTTTGAACTTTCGAAAGCCGTGCCCACGGTTATGGGTAGATGGGAATTTGTTAATGTCCGGTTGTAGAGAACTTGACACTTAACTTAATTAAAATGAATCAACCGTTTGTGTAGCCGTGATGGTCTCTTTTCGGCGGAGTCTGGGAAGAGAACACGATCTCGTGTTATGCTTGAACGTAAGTAGCTTCAGTATCACTTCTTGATCATTATTAGCTTCTCGACCGTGCTTTGCTTCTCTTCTTGCTCTCTTTTGCGTAAGTTAGCCACCATATATGCTAGTGCTTGGTGCAGCTCCACCTCACTACCCTTTCCTACCCTTAAGCTTAAATATTTTTGATCGCGAGGGTGTGAGATTGCTGAGTCCCCGTGACTCACAGATACTTCCAAACAGATGCAGGTGCCGATGATGCCAGTGCAGGGGACGCTACCGAACTCAAGTGGGAGTTCGACGAGGATTCGGGCCGTTACTATGTTTCTTTTCCGGATGATCAGTAGAGGAGCCCAGTTGGGACAATCGGGGATATAGCATTTGGGGTTGTATTTCTTTATTTTGGTTCCATAGTCGGACCTTTGATTGTACCTAGGATGATGTATGATATATTTATGTATTGTGTGAAGTGGCGATTGTAAGCTGACTCTTTATCCCTTTCTTATTTAGTACATGGGATGTGTAAAGATTACCCCTCTTGCGACATGCCTACCATGCGGCTACGCCTCTAAGTCGTGCCCCGACACGTGGGAGATATAGCCGCATTGTGGGTGTTACAAGTTGGTAATCAGAGCCTTCCCCGACTTAGGAGCCCCCTGCTTGATCGAATCGCTGACGTTGTTGAGTCTAGAACAAAATGTTTTGAGTCTTAGGATTATATATATCGGAGAGTAGGATTCTTTTTACTCCTCAGTCCCTTCGTCGCTCTGGTGAGGCCTCCTGACGTAGAGTTTTGACTCTTCTCTCCTCAAATTTCACGAATTTTTTTTAGGTTCATGCGGGTATCTTGGAATATTTCCAATAGTCTTGTGACGAGAACATTGTTCTTGGTGCCTCCTGACATTTAGGGGTTGTGGCAGTGTCCCGGGGAGTTGAGCTCCGAGGTGTTGTTGTCACAATTTTATCGTTGCAGTTCTGGAATACCTGAGTTCGCCGACATCGAAAATCTCTTTTATGTAGTTGTTGGTGAGATAACCTCGACACCACCTAGTACTGGGGCGGGAGTTCGGTAGTATTGCCATAACTCGTATAACGGATGCTTTTTTGAAGGTTGAGGTAAATTATTTCCAAAGGTTTCTTGGTTATGTGTTGAAGGATGGATATGGCTGGATGTAGGATTTGCTAGTTTTGGGTGAGATATTATGCTTCCCCTGCATCCCCAACAGCTGATTGCATAACCAGGAAGTTTCGGGAGTTTTATAGGTGGGAATTCATGTAGCTCTCGTATTTCTTCCCGCAGATATTTGGTTTGCGATGGGTAATCCTTACCACTTATTTGTTCATATTCGTACCTTGTTGCTTTATTCTTCTACCTTTATCTAAGTGGCTTCTCAACTTAATGGAAGTGTGATGATTTACTTTGGAATTCATTCGTTCATTCTTGTTCGAATGTTAAGGATTTATGTTGCAATTTCGATCCATTGATTCAGCTTGTATATATGTCTTTCAAGATGCTAACGGATGTCAACCTCTTCAGGATGGCCCCTCCAACGCGTCAGAATCCGGACCGCAATGATGGGGATCAGTCGAACCCTCCGCCACCACCTCCACCTCCGGGGGCATGGCAAGCTGTCATGGCAGCCACCAATGCCAACATTCAGATGCTTTTGCAACTCTTGCAAGAGCGCAACCAAGGGCAATGCAACCAAGGAAATCAAGGACAAGGCAACAGTCAGCCTTAGTTTGCTACCCTCAACCAGTTCCTCGCAAACCAGCCGAAGTCCTTCAGCAACTGTGTCAAGGCCACAAACACCGATGATTGACTTGTGGATATCTGCAAACATTTTGAGTGTAGCAATGTCAGGCCTGAGGACTTTGTCAAGTTTGCTTTGTTTCAACTCAAGGATCAAGCTGCTGAGTGGTATCAACAATACAGAGATTCTAGAGGAGGTCGTGTCATTACCTGGGATGATTTCCACCGAGACTTCAAAGCTCATCACATTCCACAAAGTGTTGTTGAGAGTAAGCGTGAGGAGTTCCGCAATCTCAAGCAAGACAACTTGTTCGTGTATCAATACAATATCCAGTTTCAGAAACTCGCTCGCTTCGCTAAACAAGATGTCCCTGATGAAAAGAGCATGATTTATCAATTCAGAGGTGGCCTCAAAGAAGATCTGCAATTAGCTCTCATGCTTCTTGAGCCGACTAAGTATGATGAATTCTACAACATGGCACTAAAGCAAGATGCCGCTCAGATTAAGTGTGATGCTTCTAAGAAGAGAGTCAGGGATGCAGCTCAATCTTCTTCTTCAACTCAAGTGGCAACTAAGCAAAAGAGTTCTGGTTGCCACCTCCTCCTCCGTTTTGTCAGCCTTATCAGCAGAAGAGTAAAGGTGGCAATGGATCCTCCCACCCACCCAACCCAGGCTATCATAACAAAGCTCAATCTCATACTCCCAGGTCAAGTGCTCCCCTTATCACCGTCCGCTCTCAGAGGTTACTTGCAACAAGTGTCAGCAGAAAGGGCACTATGCAAACAAGTGCTTCAACCAAAGACGCCTTCCGCCTCCTCCTCTTGTGAGATCTGCCAGCAATGCAGTGGTCAAGCATAATCCCAAGCATGCTAAGGTCAACATGATGAACGCAGCTCAGGCAGAGGATTCTTCAGAAGTGATCATGGGTAACCTTCCAGTTAACTCCATTCCTGCAAAATTTCTTTTTGATACTGGTGCATCGCATTCTTTCGTGTCATTCCCTTTTGCATCAGAGCACAATGTTGACACAGAGGTTTTGTCCAAAGTCATGCAAGTTGTTTCTCCGGGAAAGCTTATGACTTCTAGTTTGGTTGCTCCCGATGTCTCTGTCCAGTTTGGAGACTATAAATTTCTGTCCTCTCCAATTGTTCTTGGTGACTCTGATATTGATCTAATTCTCGGGATGGACTGGATTTCTAAGCACAAGGCTCAGCTTGGTTGTGCTGCCAGGCAGATTCAATTGACACACTCGTCTGAGGATGTGATCATCTATGCCGCTCGTGATGATACCATTCGACTATTTTCTCTCAATGAGAAGGGCGAGTTGAATGCCATCTCTCAGATTCCAGTCGTTTGTGAATATCAAGACGTCTTTCTAGAAGAGCTTTCGGGAATGCTTCCTCACCGGCCAGTTGAATTCGTTATCGATCTGGAACCTGGCACGGAACCTGTTTGCAAACGTCCTTACAAGCTTGGTCCAGAAGAGTTGAAGGAGTTGAAGAAACAACTCGATGAACAAGAGCGCATGGGTCTGATCAGACCGAGTTCATCTCCATGGGGTTGTGGTGTTCTTTTTGTCAAGAAGAAGGATGGAACGGAACGACTCTGCGTCGACTACCGCCCTTTGAACATGAAAACAATAAAGAACAAGTACCCACTTCCCAACATCAATGAGCTTTTCGAGCAACTAAAGGGTGCTCAAGTATTCTCCAAGCTTGATCTCCGTATGGGTTATCATCAGATTCGCATTCGTGAACAAGATATCCCCAAGACAGCATTCAGAACAAGCTATGGTTCTTATGAATATAATGTCATGTCTTTCGGCCTTGTCCATGCTCCTCCAACGTTCTCTCGCATGATGAACTTCATCTTCAACCCTTACACAAATGATTTCGTCCTGGTGTATCTCGATGATATTTTGGTCTTTTCCAAGAACAAGGAGGATCATGCCAAGCATTTGAGATTGATACTCGACAAACTCAGAGAGCATCAATTCTATGCGAAGTTTTCCAAGTGTGAGTTCTGGCTTGATGAGGTTCTTTACCTTCGCCATATCATCTCAGCCAAGGGCATCGTTGTTAATCCCGAGAAGGTGTCTGCAATTGTGAATTGGGAACCTCTTCAGAATGTCAAGCAGCTCCGCAGTTTTCTTGGGCTTGCAAGCTATTGTCGAAGATTCATTGAGAATTTATCTAAGATTGCAAAGCCTCTTTCCAACCTCCTCCAGAAGCATGTTAAGTATGTCTGAACGCCTGAATTCGACATTGCTTTCAACACCCTGAAAGAGAAGTTAGTCACAGCTCATGTCTTGACTCCTCCTGATGAATCCAAACCATTCGAAGTTTTCTGTGATGCCTCCCTGCAAGGTCTCGGTGCTGTGTTAATGCAAGAGAAGAAAGTTGTGGCTTATACCTCTTGCCAGTTGAAGCCCAACGGAAGGAACTACCCCACTCAGGATCTTGAGTTGGCGGCAGTTGTCCTACATTATTAACGTGGAGACATCTCTTGTTGGGAAGGAAAGTGGACATCTTCACTGATCATAAGAGCCTAAAGTACATCTTCACTCAACCCAACCTCAACCTCAGGCAGACTCGCTGGGTCGAAATGATTCAAGAATACAATTCGAGTATTGAATATACTCCAGGCAAGGCCAATGTCATTGTAGATGCTTTGAGCAGGAAAGGCTTACTGCAATAGCTTAATTCTCAAGCCCTTCCAACCGGACCTTTGTGAAGCTTTCCGCAAACTGAATCTCCGAGTTCTTCCTCAAGGCTTTCTTGCCAACCTCCAAGTCTCCCCTACTTTGGAAGATCAAATTCGTGAGGCACAACTTCTTGATGCCATGGTGAATGTGACGCCCCCGATTCAATCGTACACTAATCATACACGCAAACGTGTATGATCAAGATCAGGGACTCACGGGAAGATATCACAACACAACTCTACAAATAAAAATAAGTCATACAAGCATCATATTACAATCCAGGGGCCTCGAGGGCTCGAATACAAGAGCTCGATCATAGACGAGTCAGCGGAAGCAAACAATATCTGAGTACGGACATAAGTTAAACAAGTTTGCCTTAAGAAGGCTAGCACAAACTGGGATACAGATCGAAAGAGGCGCAGGCCTCCTGCCTGGGATCCTCCTAAACTACTCCTGGTCGTCGTCAGCGGGCTGCACGTAGTAGTAGGCACCTCCCGAGTAGTAGTAGTCGTCATCGACAGTGGCGTATGGCTCCTAGGCTCCATCGTCTGGTCGCAGCAATTGGGTATAGAAAGGGGGAAAAGAGGGAGCAAAGCAACCGTGAGTACTCATCCAAAGTACTCGCAAACAAGGAGCTACACTACAAATGTATGCATTGGTATCAAATGGAATAAGGGTATCATATGTGGACTGAACTACAGAATGCCGGAATAAGAGGGGGATAGCTAGTCCTTTCGAAGACTACGCTTCGGGTAACCTCCATCTTGCAGCAGAAGAAGAGAGTAGATAGTAAGTTCACCAAGTAGCATCGTGTAGCATAATCCTAACCAATGATCCTCCCCTCGTCGCCCTGTGAGAGAGCGATCACCGGTTGTATCTAGCACTTGGAAGGGTGTGTTTCAAATAAGTATCCGGTTCTAGTTGTCATAAGGTAAAGGTACAACTCCAAGTCGTCTTGTTACCGAAGATCACGACTATTCGAATAGATTAACTTCCCTGCAGGGGTGCACCACATTTCTCAACACGCTCGATCCCCTTTGTCCGGACACACTTTCCTGGGTCATGCCCGGCCTCGGAAGATCAACACGTCGCAGCCCTACCTAGGCACAACAGAGAGGTCAGCACGCCGGTCTAAATCCTATGGCGCAGGGGTCTGGGCCCATCGCCCTTTGCACACCTGCACGTTGCGAACGCGGCCGGAAGCAGAACTAGCCCCCTTAATACAAGAGCAGGCTTACGGTCCAATCCGGCGCACGCCGCTCAGTCGCTGACGTCGCAAAGGCTTCGGCTAATATCACGATGTCGAGTGCCCATAACTGTCCCCGCGTAGATGGTTAGTGCGTATAGGCCAGTGGCCAGACTCAGATCAAATACCAAGATCTCGTTAAACGTGTTATCTTGAAATAACCGCGAATGCCGACCAGGGCTAGGCCCACCTCTCTCCTAGGTGGTCTCAACCTGCGCTGTCGCTTTGCCACAAAGATCCACACAGAGGGCTGTCGGGAAAGTATGTCCTTCCAGCTTCCAATTCGTGAATCAACCGCGGGTACTCCTCGAGCCGCCCTGTCTTTTGTCACCACAAGTATCATATATTATGTATAAGTATATACCCGTGACCACCTCCCAAGTGATCACGGCCCGATAGTATAGCATGGCAGACAGACAAGAATGTAGGACCACTGATGATAATCTAGCATCCTATACTAAGCATTTAGGATTGCAGTAAGGTATCGGCAGTTGTAGCAACAATGACAGGCTATGCATCAGAATAGGATTAACGGAAAGCAGTAACATGCTGCACTACTCTAATGCAAGCAGTATAGAGGAGAGTAGGCGATATGTGGTGATCAAGGGGGGGCTTGCCTGGTTGCTCTGCAGATAGAAACGGACCCTCGAAGGTGAAGTAGTCGATCACTGGTTCAACCGCGGTCTCGGGGTCTATCGGAAAGAAGTAACGAGGGGAACACAATAAATAACAGAGCAATCAAAGCATCACAAAACATAATAAGGCAATACGCGGTGCTAGGGGTGACCTAGCGTAGTACTAGGTGATACCGGTGAAGGAGGGAAACATCCGGGAAAGTATTCCCGGTGTTTCGCGTTTTCGGACAGATGAACCAGAGGGGGAAAATTGCGTGTTTGCTATGCTAGGGGTGTCCGGCGGACGAACGGGCTGCGTATCCGGAATCGTCTCGTCGTTCTGAGCAACTTTTATGTACAAAGTTTTTTCATCGGAGTTAGGGTTAATTTTTTATGATTTTCCAAAGTTTTAAGTATTTTCTAAAATTTCTGGATTTATTATATTTAGTTTAATCCGAATTAACCAAGTCAATTTGACTAGTCAAAAAGGCATGTGTGGCCCACATGTCATAGACTATTTTTCTAAACAAATAAATAAACCTAACTTATCTAAATGAGGACCCACATGTCATCTACTATTAAAGTAACTTAGCACTAATTAAATACTAGTACTAGCTAAACAGCAAAAGTAATCCTAAAACTAATCTATCTAATTAAATTAGACCTAAACTAATTTGGGGCAGCCCCACACACGGCCACACACACGCTGTACATACATCACACACACCTACAGAACACACACAACGCACGCACTCACGCACACACATCACACGCCACACCTGCACGGGCGCTCGGCCATGGCAAACACGAACACACACAATGCTAGGGAGTAAATCTATTCCTTTTAACACAAGATAGCATTTTGTGATTTTTGTAGGACTTAATTCATGCCTTATTTGAATTTGGTCAAATGAAGTAACTTGGAGCTTGTCAAGTGTACTATCTGCCCATATTTTTATTAGACCAGTTAACAATTATTTAGTCGCTGTTCAGAAGCTGTACAAAGGGTTAGTCAACGCAGCAGCAGCAAAGCTAGCCACTGCTACAGTAACTGAATGTCACTGTAGCAGCGCTGCACTAGTAGCAACAGGCAGCGAGCAGATGCAGCAGGCAGCAGCATGTAGGAGCAGCAGTAGCTAGCAGGCAGTGGCGACAGCGCCGAGCGGGCACGACGGGGCTTTGTGCGAGCGGCGCGGGGTGCGGCCAAGCGCCGGCCGGAGGCGAGGCAAAGCGAGGCCAGAGGCGAGTGGGCGCGGCAGCAGCGCAGCAGCATACGCGCACGCGGGGGTCAGACAGAGGCGGCCAGCGGGATGTAGGTTGCAGGCGGCTCGGCCGGAGGAGGACCGCAGCGTCGCCGGCGACGAGCGGGCGGACGCCATGGCTCGGGCGATCCCGAAGGCGGGGCTGCGGGGCACGACTCGTCGCGGGACCGGGTGCGTTCGAACGCTCGCAGCGGCGCGTGTTGACTGGTGATGGCCGCAGGCACGGGAGTGGCCGAAGTTGAGCGGCGCGAGCACATTGGCGGATGGTCGGAATCGAGGCTCGTCGGGGACAGAGCTAGGGGCAGCGAGGGCACGCACTGGAGAGTGCTACGGGATCTTGGTGGCGCAGGGAGCATGGTTACGCGGTCGGACGAGCCGCGAGTGCGGTGACCGCGACGACGAGCTCGACAGCGGAGCCGTAGCTCGGCAGTGGAGGCGCGTCGCGCTCGGCTAGCTATGGCGTGGAAACAATTCAATGATGGGAGCAGAAGGGGGTGGAGCTCACCGAGCGGCTCACGAAAGGCCTGTGGGAAACGGGAGCGCAGGGGCGAGGCGGAATCCGACGCGACGGAGCTCGGTGTTCGGGGGTTGAAGATGACCTCGTCGCGGATGCTGTTGTGGCATGGAGCTCGAACCAGCGGTGGGGAAGACGAGGCGGGCGGCGAGGGAGCTTGGCGACACGTTGGCGCGGTGCGGGGAGGAAGGTGGGCCGGCTCCGGTGGGCCGCGGCCCTGGTGGACAGGGGTTTCGGCCTGTTTACATTACTTTATTTTATTTTTGCTTTCGTTTTCTTTCAAACCTTTTCTGCTTTCTTTATTTTAGTTAGCGAATTAGTTTTACAAAGTATAACCCTTGCTCCTAAATTAGCATAATAATATAGGACACTGTCACAAAAATTTTGATGACTAAATAAACTAGTTTAACATTTGTTTATATTTAAAAGCATATAAATAATAATTTTGTTGCTAATGCTTTATTCACTCTAGAGTATTTAAACACTTTATAAGAGTGTGGTTTCTTCACCATAATTACCCATGCATTATTTGCACAACCTGAACATTTTAGTTTTAATATTTGAAAACTTTTGATGTTTTCCTTTAACTTAAATTTAAACTTGAATCGGTTTTGAACTAACGAGACTTTATCAACAGTAACCGAGGTGACGTGGCATCATTAGAGGAGGTTCACTGTAGCTTAATTGTCCGGGCATCACAATTCTCCTCCACTACAAGAAATCTCGTCCCGAGATTTAAGAGGTAGTGTACAGGGGAAAGGTTTGCTAAGGAATCTATCGGGTCTTCTCGGTCTTGCTTGCTCTTCTCGAAGAAGTTGATCCCTTATGTTGATGTCTTCATTTCTCTGCTTCAGGACATCATGATGAAGTCATCATCCTTCCTTCGGGAACTCCATCGTACTTACGAATAGGTAAGGGGCAGCTCGACAACGATAGAATGCTATAAGAGGTAATCGTCTGGGGGTATCCCATGAATGAAAAGATGAGTACCTCTCAAGTTGAACAAGTGAAAGACATCGAGAGCAAAGTAAGAAGGTACAATAAGTCATTCCAAGCGGATAGACAACTGTCCGATGCCTTAAACATAGTGGAAGGGGTTCAAAGCGTCGAAGAATGAATCATGCGTCTGATACTAGAATAGACCACTAGGAAGGTGGCCTGTGACTTACATACGGAGCCAAGCGCGAGGAATATCTTTGGCAACAGGGGTGTGCAGGAAAGTCAGGTTTCGATCATGTGGAGTTGTGGGTTATGGACGCACCATGTGGTTTAAAAGTAGGAGGAGCGGTGACATCTTGCATGGTCATGACAGCAAGGCAGGTCAGACGGTAGCCTATTGATTATGTCGGCAATAACGTCGGTACCAAGGGCGAGGGACGAAGAGAACCATTTTCCTGCTCGTTGAACGAGGCGGACCAATAGGCAAAGTTATCGTCCATCGGTGGCTACCAGAATGTCATCAATAATAGTAACAGGGTCTTGCTGACAGAATTGTACACCGAGGTGTTTACATAAGTAGGAAAATATTACTGCTCAGATCATATAGATCACAAGAAATTTTAAACCAACCAATGGAAAGGAAAATATGATTATCAGATTAAACAGAACAATGGAAAGGAAAATGTGTTTAAACACATATTTCAAGGGTATATCCTTCCCAAGGACAAGCAGATCATGATATCCATGACAAGATATAACGTAGAAAACCCTTTAGGAAAGGGGAGAGAAATTTTGGCATTACCCATACAATGGTGTTTGGATAATCGAACAGGAAACATTTAGCATTGGGCTTCAAATGTTCTTGTGGAAAATCAGAGTACCACAGACATGCTTCGAGATAGAATTGACATGGCCATCAAGTAAGGGTCAGAATTTGAAGGCACAAAGGATCCGTCACGAACAACTTATAGGATAAGTCTTACGATTTCCACATGGAAGAATCGCTAACCTTGCTAAGAAGGGAACTATAACAATAGGTCCTATGGCCAGGTGTGCTAGGCATGACATCATCTTACCGGGTCATATAAAAGACCAGTGTTATAACTCTTGGAAATATGTCCCAACCATCATATCTGACCGAGATTCAGATCTGATTGGTGTCAGGATACCTCGGACTCAGGATGTCTTAGAAGAAAAGTTGCAACACAATTGACGAGACAAAATTGTAAGATTCTCGGGAAATGTATTACAGAAGCGAGTTCCGAAACAAAATTTCATCATTAAACCAAGGAGAGAATGAGGACGTGACTGATGAACTCAACGACAATCCATCGATATTTCCTAAAGATGGATTTCCACCATTATGTGAACAAGGAGATAACAATTGTCATATGAAATGTTATATTGATGTATGCTCGAGGAAAAACATACACAATTAAACATTGATTGAAAAGTGCACCCGAAATATGGGCTTAGGTAGCATGATCAATGTTAGAATGGTGATTCGATAACCAATGGTCTAAGAATGAAACATCGACCATTAACTTCAAAGCAATAGGGTTGCTAGAAGTTTTAAAGTCGCACATCATAGTTCAATTGTCAGTTTTCCGGTTAGAAACAACACGGGGACCAAGGAATGAACGGATATGGCAAGAAGTATCACCTGTATCAAGATCTCTTAATAGGTGGTGAAATTCTCACGACTTTCTTGACGTAAAAGATGGTAATACTTCCAAGGTAAAGAAGAAGAACTGCAAGGTAGCAAGGATCTCAAGGTATAACACAAAACACGAACAAGTTTGTGTTGAACGGAAGGCAATAAAGTGGTCGATGATAACACGAATCATCGAGGGGCAAGGATGGTATTGCCCATCAAGAATTCGATATATATCTTGGAAGAGCTTAGGATGTTGATGATGATCATGACACAGTTCTCGAGAGATTTCATGAAGATGTAATCGATCGGCGATGCCATCAAGTCAAATGATGATGAAGCGAAAAGTTATGGGAGCCAAGGGTACAACATAAACTCGAAATCAAGTTTGATGTTCAAGGAGAAATGATATGACGAGGAAGTTCGACGTAAGATTAGCTCATCGTCGAAAATTATGCGCCGAGAAGAAGGGCCAGGTAGCACAATTAAAATTTAGCACGATAATGATATAGCCGATCGGGCTAGGAATGACTTGAAGGATTATTAAACTCATAAGCAACGAAAATTACTTAGAGTTAATGAATCAGATTTCAGACTCGATTCACTATCGGTGTCCCTGAGTGTCTAACAACTCAGAACCCAGGGAAAAATTGAAATTGGTGAGAAATAATACTTGAAGAAGAACTCACAAGAAGTAATATGGTTCTGTGATTTTATCGAGATACCACGGGGTAATACTCGAAGGTAGAACATAATAGAGGTCGCAGAGGTGCATTGATCTGCAGAAGACAAGTGCTTTAACTAGTCCGAGAAATGGAATCAAGGAGAAAATATGATCGGAACCACAATTGCAAAGGACCAATTCACAAATACCAAATGATATTATATCAAGGGAATAGTTATTATTACAAGAAGCTTCCATGATAGGATATACACCGTGTCCATGGGCATGAACACAAAGTTCAAGGTTGACTCCCACTTCTTCTAGGTATAACCTTCCATTCACCTCTCGCTTTTCGAAATTGACATTAGTTGTCGAAAGTTTTACCTGGTGCAATACTAGATAATTATGACCCGTGAAATCTTTCGGGTTCACACAAAGTAAGGAAGGCATAGGTTTAACCCATCGGGGCATCTTATGAACACATACCCCCAACTTCAATGAGCGAATAACTCAAGTTCGGGAGCAGAGCATGGTTGACAAAAGCAAGGGATACAATTTACCAAAGGTATTATGTATCCGAAGAAAAGCTCACAATGTTTAATGAATATGAAGGATGGTGTCGAAAAAAATCCAATAAAGGATCTAGTGGTCCATAAGGGATCTGATGTGAGTATCGGTACTCAACCAGAGGAAGAAAGATTGCAAGGGGATCAGAATATAGAAACAACTGACTAACTCAAAACTCAAATGCAAAGGAATTATGAATTCCAAAACAAGGGATCAGAAGCAATGCTCTGATTAGGGATGGATAAGTTGAATAGCCTTAGGGTTACAATCGATGGCAATTTGGTTGGTCGACAACCAGCTCATGTTCAAAATGACGTCTGAGCCAGAAGGATAATTTTCAGGGAATAACTAATGATTGTGTGCATTCACACACAAGTTGAATCAACGGGATCAGATTGTCGATCACAAAGTATTTTAATGAATATTGTTTGACATATGGAAGTAACCATTAGGCAAGACGGTAAAGAAGAACAAGAGCATTAGGCTACTGAGGATTTCAGAAGTTCGAATGGCAATTCGAAGAATTTTGCGAAACACCTGAACAACTGGGGACGAACGGATCCCCGGTAAGTGCGAGAAATTATCCGTAGGGGTATTCATGTGGCAAAGAACAACATGGTAGTAAGCTCAAAGGATTCTCGGGACAACATAGAGTATTTCGGGGCATCTTGTAATAACAAGAGCAACGAGAAATGTTTGTATTTATGGCAAGTGTATGTAGTTTTCCATAGGGTTGACGGTGGAAGGAAATCGCAAAAGCGATGAGCACAAGTTCTCGGGCGAACATCAGAGAGTATCTGTTGAATCTTCTGGTGCAGCAGATGATCATCTGTAATAAGGGGCTCTCCGGAAGAAAGGACTTACGAGAACCTAGAGTTAGAGTTAGCAGAAATCTTTTAACCCGAATAGAAGAGAGATCAGAGTCCCAGAGTATAGATGAGGAATAAAAGATCCTAATACCATCCAAATGGCGACGTGGGCCCGTAAGGCACACAGCCATGTTAGTAAAAGTTTTGCAATGTCTATACTCGACTTCGGCCAAGGAGTGTGGAAGGGGGATTCCTACAGGCAGTCGGCTCTGATACCAACTTGTGACGCCCCCAATTCAATCGTACACGAATCATACATGCAAACGTGTACGATCAAGATCCGGGACTCACGGGAAGATATCACAACGCAACTCTACAAATAAAAATAAGTCATACAAGCATCATATTACAAGCCAGGGCCTCGGGGGCTCGAATACAAGAGCTCGATCATAGACGAGTCAGCGGAAGCAAACAATATCTGAGTACGGACATAAGTTAAACAAGTTTGCCTTAAGAAGGCTAGCACAAACTGGGATACAGATCGAAAGAGGCGCAGGCCTCCTGCCTGGGATCCTCCTAAACTACTCCTAGTCGTCATCAGCGGGCTGCACGTAGTAGTAGGCACCTCCCGAGTAGTAGTAGTCGTCATCGACAGTGCGGTCTGGCTCCTGGGCTCCATCGTCTGGTCGCAGCAATCGTGTATAGAAAGGGGGAAAAGAGGGAGCAAAGCAACCGTGAGTACTCATCCAAAGTACTCGCAAGCAAGGAGCTACACTACAAATGTATGCATTGGTATCAAATGGAATAATGGTATCATATGTGGACTGAACTGCAGATTGCCAGAATAAGAGGGGGATAGCTAGTCCTTTCGAAGACTACGCTTCAGGTAACCTCCATCTTGCAGCAGAAGAAGAGAGTAGATAGTAAGTTCACCAAATAGCATCGTGTAGCATAATTCTAACCGATGATCCTCCCCTCGTCGCCCTGTGAGAGAGCGATCACCGGTTGTATCTGGCACTTGGAAGGGTGTGTTTTAAATAAGTATCCGGTTCTAGTTGTCATAAGGCCAAGGTACAACTCCAAGTCGTCCTGTTACCGAAGATCACGACTATTCGAATAGATTAACTTCCCTGCAGGGGTGCACCACATTTCCCAACACGCTCGATCCTCTTTGTCCGGACACACTTTCCTGGGTCATGCCTGGCCTCGGAAGATCAACACGTCGCAGCCCTACCTAGGCACAACAGAGAGGTCAGCACGCCGGTCTAAATCCTATGGCGCAGGGGTCTGGGCCCATCGCCCTTTGCACACCTGCATGTTGCGAACGCGGCCGGAAGCAGAACTAGCCCCCTTAATACAAGAGCAAGGTTACGGTCCAATCCGGCGCGCGCCGCTCAGTCGCTGACGTCATGAAGGCTTCGGCTGATACCATGACGTCGAATGCCCATAACTATCCCCGCGTAGATGGTTAGTGCGTATAGGCCAGTGGCCAGACACAGATCAAATACCAAGATCTAGTTAAACGTGTTATCTTGAAATAACCGCGAACGCCGACCAGGGCCAGGCCCACCTCTCTCCTAGGTGGTCTCAACCTTCCCTGTCGCTTCGCCACAAAGATCCACACAGAGGGCTGTCGGGAAAGTATGTCCTTCCAGCCCCCAATTTGTGAATCAACCGCGGGTACTCCTCGAGCCGACCCGTCTTTTGTCACCACAAGTATCATATATTATGTATAAGTATATACCCATGACCACCTCCCAAGTGATCACGGCCCGATAGTATAGCATGGCAGACAGACAAGAATGTAGGGCCACTGATGATAATCTAGCATCCTATACTAAGCATTTAGGATTGCAGGTAAGGTATCAGCAGTTGTAGCAACAATGACAGGCTATGCATCAGAATAGGATTAACGGAAAGCAGTAACATGCTACACTACTCTAATGCAAGCAGTATAGAGGAGAGTAGGCGATATCTGGTGATCAAGGAGGAGGGGGGGGGGCTTGCCTGGTTGCTCTGCAGATAGAAACGGACCCTCGAAGGTGAAGTAGTCGATCACTGGTTCAACCGCGGTCTCGGAGTCTATCGGAAAGAAGTAACGAGGGGGAACACAATAAATAACAGGGCAATCAAAGCATCACAAAACATAACAAGGCAATACGCGGTGCTAGGGGTGACCTAGCGCAGTACTAGGTGATACCGGTGAAGGAGGGAAACATCCGGGAAAGTATTCCCGGTGTTTCGCGTTTTCGGACAGATGAACCAGAGGGGGAAAGTTGCGTGTTTGCTATGCTAGGGGTGTGCGGCGGACGAACGGGCTGCGTATCCGGAATCGTCTCGTCGTTCTGAGCAACTTCCATGTACAAAGTTTTTTCATTGGAGTTATGGTTATTTTTTTATGATTTTCCAAAGTTTTAAGTATTTTCTGAAATTTCTGGATTTATTATATTTTGTTTAATCCGAATTGACCAGGTCAATTTGACTAGTCAAAAGGGCATGTGTGGCCCACATGTCATAGACTATTTTCCTAAACAAATAAATAAACCTAAGTTATCTAAATGAGGACCCACATGTCATCTACTACTAAAATAACTTAGCACTAATTAAATACTAATACTAGCTAAACAACAAAAGTAATCCTAAAACTAATCTATCTAATTAAATTAGACCTAAACTAATTTGGGCAGTCCCACACACGGCCACACACACGCTGTACACACATCACACACACCTACAGAACACACACAGCGCACGCACTCACGCACACACATCACATGGCACACCTGCACGGGCGCTCGGCCATGGCAAACACGAACACACACAATGCTAGGAAGTAAATCTATTCCTTTTAACACAAGATAGCATTTTATAATTTTTGTAGGATTTAATTCATGCCTTATTTGAATTTGGTCAAATGGGGTAACTTGGAGCTTGTCAAGTGTACTATCTGCCTATATTTTTATTAGACCAGTTAACAATTATTTAGTCGCTGTTTAGAAGCTGTACAAAGGGTTAGTCAACGCAGCAGCAGCAAAGCTAGCTACTACTACAGTAACTGAATGTTACTGTAGAAGCGCTGCACTAGTAGCAAAAGGCAGCGAGCAGATGCAGCAGGCAGCAACATGTAGGAGCAGCAGTAGCTAGCAGGCAGTGGCGACAGCGCCGAGCGGGCACGACGGGGCTTTGTGCGAGCGGCGCGGGGTGCGGCCAAGCGCCGGCCGGAGGCGAGGCAAAGCGAGGCCAGAGGCGAGCGGGCGCGGCAGCATACGCGCACGCGGGGGTCAGACAGAGGCGTCCAGCGGGATGTAGGTTGCAGGCGGCTCGGCCGGAGGAGGACCGCAGCGTCGCCGGCGACGAGCGGGCGGACGCCATGGCTCGGGCGATCCCGAAGGCGGGGCTGCGGGGCACGATTCGTCGCGGGACCGGGTGCGTTCGAACGCTCGCAGCGGCGCGTGTTGACTGGTGGTGGCCGCAGGAACGGGAGGAGAAAGGGGTGGAGCTCACCGAGCGGCTCACGAAAGGCCGGGGGGGGGGGGGGGGGGGGGGGGGGGGGGGGGGGGGGGGGGGGGGGGGGGGGGGGGGGGGCGGGGGGGGGGGGGGGGGGGGGTTGGGGAGACGACAAGGGCGACGAGGGAGGGGGCCGGTCCGGTGGGTCGCAGCCTAGGTGGACAGGGGTTTCGGCCTGTTTACATTATTTTATTTTATTTTTGCTTTTGTTTTCTTTCAAAACTTTTCTGCTTTCTTTATTTTAGTTAGCGAATTAGTTTTACAAAGTATAACCCTTGCTCCTAAATTAGCATAATAATATAAGACACTGTCACAAAAATTTTGATGACTAAATAAACTAGTTTAACATTTGTTTATATTTAAAAGCATATAAATAATCATTTTTTTGCTAATGCTTTATTCACTCTAGAGTATTTAAACACTTTATAATAGTGTGGTTTCTTCACCATAATTACCCATGCATTATTTGGCACAACATGAACATTTTAGTTTTAATATTTGAAAACTTTTGATATTTGCCTTTAACTTAAATTTAAACTTGAATTGGTTTTGAACTAACGAGACTTTATCAACAGTAACCGAGGTGACGTGGCATCATTAGAGGAGGTTCACTGTAACTTAATTATCCGGGCGTCATAGTGAAGAAGGTGAAAAATGGGATTGCCAAGAGCCAACCCAAACACAAGTGGTATCGCATTGATGACAAAGACACTCTTTTCTTCGAGGATCGAATTGTGGTTCCTAAAGGTGATCTAAGGAAAGTCATTATGAACGAGGCTCACAATTCCCTTCTATCCATTCATCCTGGAAGTACAAAGATGTACCATGACCTCAAGCAGTCGTATTGGTGGACTCGAATGAAGCGAGAAATTGCTCAATTCGTGAATGAATGTGATGCCTGCAGAAGGGTGAAAGCAGAACACCAATGGCCAGCTGGTCTCCTCCAATCTCTTGCCATTCCAGAATGGAAGTTTGACCATATTGAGATGGACTTCGTGACTGGATTTTCCAAGTCCAAGCATGGAAATGATGCTATCTTTGTTGTCATCGACAAGCTTACAAAAGTGGCTCATTTTCTTCCTATCAAAGAATCTATCACAGCAGCTCAGCTGGCAGAGCTATACACCTCCAGGATTGTCTCTTTGCACGGCATTCCGCAGTTGATATCTTCAGATCGTGGAAGCATCTTCACTTCTAAGTTCTGGGATTCCTTCCAGAAGGCCGTGGGCACCAACATTCGCTTCAGCACAGCCTTCCATCCTCAAACTAGTGGACAAGTCGAGCGAGTCAATCAAATTCTTGAAGATATGCTCAGGGCTTGTGTCATTTCATTCGGTAAGATCATTGGCAAAAGAGGCGACCTCACCTATCAACTTGAGCTTCCGTCCAACTTCGCAAATGTGCACGATGTGTTTCATGTGTCACAGCTTCGCAAGTGTTTCAAGACTCCTGAGCGCATCATCAACTTCGGAGAGATTGATCTCCAAGAAGACCTGTCTTATCATGAGCATCCCGTTTCTATTCTTGAAGAAACCGAGCGCAAGACTCGCAACAAGTCTATCAAATTCCTGAAAGTGAAGTGGTCACACCATTCTGACCGAGAAGCCACCTGGGAACGCGAGGACCACCTCCGTTCTGAATATCTGGAGTTCTTTCAGATCCTCTCGTAGTGGTGGAGTGTTGTAACACCCTGGATGTAACTTGCCATATTTGTAACTCCGACTCTGCCATTTTCGGTTTAAGTTACGAGATTCCCTTCATGGTTGGGTTTTTGTCTTTGTTTTGGATTTTGTTCATGTAATGCATTTCATATTATGTCATCATGTGCATCCCATCTGCATACGTGTTCGTCTCATCCATCCGAGCATTTTCCCCGTTGTCCGTTTTGCAATCCGACACTCCTACATGCACCGGCGCCCCCTTTTGCCTCTTTTCATGAGCGGGTGTTAAACATTCTCGGATTGGACCGAGATTTGCCAACCGGCCTTGGAACACCACCGGTAGACCGCATGTCAAATTTCGTGCCATTTGGAGTCCGTTTGATACTCCAACGGCCAACCGAGTAACTCGGAAGGCCTCTTTTGTGTTGCAGCCCAACACCCCTCCAAAACGGCCAAATAACCCTTCCAAACCACTCCCATGTCCTCCGTCGTCAGATCACGATCGTGTGGGTGAAAACCGCACCTCATTTGGACACTCCCACCTCCTTCTACCTATATATATGTGATCCCCATCGAATTCGCGCAGATGAAACCCTAACAACTTCCCACTCCGCCGCTGGACGTGTCCGCCCGCGCCGGACGCGTCCACCGGCCGCGTCACCCCGACGAATCAGGGAGCGTCATGTCGCCTCCACCGCGCCCCACTTCACCGTCGGGCCCGCGAGCCCAAATCTGGCTCGCGGGGCCATCTCTCTGCCATCGGGCCGCGCCTCACGCCCGAGTGCCCCGTTTTCGCTTCGCCGGATCCCTCCACCGCCGCCTCCTTCGCGCCACCGCACCGCTCGCCGCCGGTGGCCCTGCTCCGTCGACCGTGCCGCGTGTCGTGCCTCGCCGCCGCCGCCCTCACGCACCACCACCGCCGCCCTCGTGCACCACCTCCAGCGCGCTCCGTCCGCCGCCTCCCTGCTCCGCCGCATGCCGGCAACCGCCCACGCCGCCCGCCAACGTTCGTCGCCTCCTGCCTCCCCGATCCAGGAGGGTTCGGGAGGAGGACGACCTCCAAGTGGGCCCTGCCCCGCATCCGGCCCGTCAGGCCCACCCGCTTTCTCCTCTCTGGGACGATCCCATCTGGTGAGCAATCCCCCCAGATCCCCGCTCGCGCATAGTTTAGTTATCCGACGCTCGTCCGTTATTTTTCTAAGTCCTCAGATCCAATAATTTTTATGCCCTGTTCATTGCATCATAACTCCATGACCGTAGCTCTGTTTCATGCGCATGATATATCAAAATGTTCATTGTGAGATGCCCTTCATTACATTCCATTGTGGCATGCTTGTTTGAGTCCATCTTGATGCCCAAATCATTGATGCAAGAGTGCTATAAATTGTTAGGTGTTGTTACTTATCAGAGTATGATGATTTGTCATTTTTGTCACATTTGATGTGTGCTTCATATGGGCATGAGCTCTACATGTGTTTTGATCTATGCCATGCCATATTTACAGGGGTGCTTCCCATGTATTTTTGTGATAAATGTGGTGACTAACACAAGCATGCAAAGTAGCCTTCATGATATTGCTGATTTCAGGGACTTAGGATTTTACTAAGTCTTGTGCCTGCTGTTATTTTGATGCCATGTAAACATGATGCTACGATGAGATCCATGCTTGTTTTGAGTATGTTCAGTAAGGATGTTTTGGACATATGGTTATGATGTATCCATCCATGGCCCTGTTTGAAATTATGGAGTGCCCTAGCATGTCTTAATCTTGCTCTACTTGTACTATAAAATGTTCCTGGCAGATTGTTTACATGTTAATCAATTTTTCCATGATTGTTGTTAGTGATACAAGCATGCTATGAACTTGATCTTGCCATGGTTAGCTTCATGAACATGCCATCTTGCCGTTGCCATGCTTATATTGTCATGCAATGCCTTGTGGTGAGTGAATTGAGCTCGCAAATATGCCTTCATAGTTCTATTTATGCCATGCTCTGTTTTCTACTAAGTTTGAAACTGTTAATAAAACTTGCTATGTTTACATGGGTGCCATCATAACTTCTGTGTCTTTTTGGCTCATGATCGGTAAGGGACTTTAGTTCTATGCATTTAGTAGATTCATGCCATACCTTAGTTTGCTCTGATATGTTCCTGTAGCATGTTTTTTGCTTGCTCTAAACATGGCTTCCTGATGTTATTCCTGGCATGTTAGTATTTTCACTAAGTCTGTGAAGCTGATATCTTTTGCACTTTTGCCATGATTGTTTGAACCTGCTCTTTTGTGATTTATCCGTAGCTCAGTGTTCATGTTTTCTCAAGCATCTTGAGTACATCACTCCCATATTCTTTGTTGGTATGTTGGTGTGCAGTAGCTTAGTTTCTTGTTGCATTCTAGATTGCATCATGCTGTTAATCGCGGAATTGTGCCATTCTTGTTTTGCTTGCCATTTGCAAACTGTGCATCCGATTCCGGTGATCTTTATATTGATTTCAACCGAAATCATCTCATCTTTCCAGCGGCACACTTGGTTTGCCAAGTTGATGCCTTGATCAATCTGCCCCTTCCGGAGCATGCATATGCATTGCATATAATTCTTGCATATCATGCCATGTTTTGCATCATGTTGCTTCTGCATTGCACCGTGATTGATTGTCGGTCCTTTGCTTGTGTTCTTGCTTTGGGTAGAGCCAAGAGACGAGTATGTGATCGAGGAACCTGTTGAGTATGCTAACGAGGATCAAGCTTTCGTCAACTCTGAGAACTTTGCAGTCAAGATGACCATACCCTCGAAGTCACTTCTATCTTTGCTTGCTAGTTGTTCGCTCTATTGCTATGCCGCGATACCTACCACTTGCTATATAATGCCTCCCATATTGCCATGTCAAGCCTCTAACCCACCTTTCCTAGCAAACCATTGTTTGGCTATGTTACCGCTTTGCTCAGCCCCTCTTATAGCATTGCTAGTTGCAGGTGAAGATGAAGGTTGTTCCATGTTGGAACATGGATATTGTTGGGATATCATTATTATATCTTGTTTACTTTAATGCATCTATATACTTGGTAAAGGGTGGAAGGCTCGGCCTTATGCCTGGTGTTTTGTTCCACTCTTGCCGCCCTAGTTTCCGTCATACCGGTGTTATGTTCCTTGATTTTGCATTCCTTGCGCGGTTGGGTGTTATGGGAACCCCTTGACAGTTCGCTTTGAATAAAACTCCTCCAGCAAGGCCCAACCTTGATTTTATCATTTGCCTACCTACCACCATATACATTCCCTTGGGTTCTGCAGACTCAAGGGTCATCTTTATTTTAAACCCCCCCTCGGGCCAGTGCTCCTCTGAGTGTTGGTCCGAACCGAGTAGACTGCGGGGCCACCTCGGGGCAACTTGAGGGTTAGTTTTACTCGTAGGATGTCTCATCCGGTGTGCCCTGAGAATGAGATACGTGCGACTCCTATCGGGATTTGTCGGCACATCGGGCGTCTTTGCTGGTCTTGTTTTACCATTGTCTATATGTCTTGTAACCGGGATTCCGAGACTGATCGGGTCTTCCCGGGAGAAGGAATATCCTTCGTTGATCGTGAGAGCTTGTGATGGGCTAAGTTGGGTCACCCCTGCAGGGTTTTGAACTTTCGAAAGCCGTGCCCGCGGTTATGGGCAGATGGGAATTTGTTAATGTCCGATTGTAGAGAACTTGACACTTAACTTAATTAAAATGAATCAACCGTGTGTGTAGCCGTGATGGTCTCTTTTCGGCGGAGTCCGAGAAGAGAACACGGTCTCGTTTTATGCTTGAACGTAAGTAGCTTCAGGATCACTTCTTGATCATTATTAGCTTCTCGACTGTGCTTTGCTTCTCTTCTCGCTCTCTTTTGCGTAAGTTAGCCACCATATATGCTAGTGCTTGCTGCAGCTCCACCTCACTACCCTTTCCTACCCTTAAGCTTAAATAGTTTTGATCGCGAGGGTGTGAGATTGCTGAGTCCCCGTGACTCACAGATACTTCCAAATAGATGCAGGTTCCGATACTGCCAGTGCAGGGGATGCTACTGAACTCAAGTGGGAGTTCGACGAGGATTCAGACCGTTACTATGTTTCTTTTCCGGATGATCAGTAGAGGAGCCCAGTTGGGACGATCGGGGATCTAGCATTTGGGGTTGTCTTTCTTTAGTTTGGTTCCGTAGTCGGACCTTTGATTGTACCTTGGATGATGTATGATATATTTATGTATTGTGTGAAGTGGCGATTGTAAGCCGACTCTTTATCCCTTTCTTATTTAGTACATGGGATGTGTAAAGATTACCCCTCTTGCGACATGCCTACCATGCGGCTATGCATCTAAGTGGTGCCCCGACACGTGGGAGATATAGCCACATTGTGGGTGTTACATCATACCCTTAAGCCGCCGACCCGGCTTAATGTGTACTTACACTGGAGGAACAGACGATCCCTTACTCCATAGCTCTCTGTGTCTGACTGAAGAGGGCATCATTGAAATGGCAACAATGCTTGTAAATAGCAAATTTGAAAACTGCAGCAAAGTGGGCTTAAATCCTTTCTGCAAGCTTAACCCGCCGCCATATGTAAGCCTCGTGATTTATTTTACCTTACTTCATCACCCAAACATTGCATGAACTCAAATATGTTATTCTTCCGCAGGCAAAATCTGACTTCTGGATGGCAAAATATGACCATGAGGCTGCCAAAAAGGCTAGGGCTGCCGCGAAAGCCGCCAAAAAGACCATCGGGAGATCTAGGAAGAAGCCAAGCGCCTATGATCTCCTTAAGCTGGACGAAACTTCTGAGTCGGAGGTAGCCCTTGACTCTCTTGGCTTGTGTTTCGACCACCTTATTGACACTGACTATTGTCAGGATGACACGAGAGCCAGCCAAGCGGTTGAAGAAGAGGTAACTATCATTTCCTCTGACTCAGAACCTTTACCAAGGCAGAAACTTCGGTGGGTAACCCGAAAAGTAAGGTTTTCACACCCCTTGGATTATTTAGAACCTGATTTTCTTTTGAAACGACAGCAACATGAGAGCCGCCGCTAGACCGGGACCAATGGAGGTGAAGATTTATCCTCCGGTTTACCAAACACTCCTCGAAAACGTCAAAATGAGGTTCTTCTTGACCTTAACTCTTTTATTTACTGGTAGGTTTTTGTTTTCGTTAACCACTCAATTCCTTTGACTTATTTTTGCAGGAGATTTCCCGCTCTTCCTCTGGCGATTCATCGTAGACTCAACTGCCGGCTTTCAAGACTGCCCCTGGGTAAGAATAATTATCTTTCTTCTGTACCTTTATATCTTCATCATTATGCCGACTTGTCCAAATTCTTTTTAGCGGTCAAGCAAAGCCCAACAAGAAAGTGAAGGTGAGAAAACCGGCCGAAGATCCTAAAGCCACTGAATCGGACCATCCAACCTTTGCACCAGAAAACTCTGAACAACCAGAAGATCCTGCTCGCCATGCTCAATCTGAGATACCTGAGTTGTCTATTGATGAAACCAATATTGATCCGTAAACTACTGAACCGTCAAGCTCAGTTAACCCGCCAAAAACTCATGCTGATGACGTTTTAATCACTGGCACCGGATTTACTGAACCGGGGAATCCAATTGTACTAGTGAGACATTCTGCCAAACAAGAAATCATGGAAAGACAGAAAGTGAGGTTCGACGTCTCCCACTATGCTCAATTGAGTAATAGTGAAGTATTATCTGGTTATCTCAGTCAAGTACACTCCAGCTGTGACTTGGAAATTGAGATGGTCAAACAGATGCACCAGAAGTATGAGGTACGTCTTTTGGCTTATATTAGTTATATATCCTGCCAGCCCCCTAGTCTTCTGATCATGATAAGATTGAATAATCTGTAGACTTAAAAAATTTACAAGCTTCTGTCCTAGACTCCCTCGAAGTCCGACTTAAAACTAAACCGGATGCTAATAGTAGCATAATTTTGCATTTGTAGTCCCCAAGGGCCGGTTTAATCAGTATGAATGAGCCGGTCCTATTGATCACTGTAAAAGAACAGAACTGAACTATATAGCCTCCATGAGTCAGCTGAGACTATTGACAGCTCACCCAGATCATCTTTAGGAAGTGACAAGCAATATGCATTAGGCCCCAAGTGCCAAGTGTTGTGCTTGCAAAGCACTTGGGACTTTAGAAAAGCCATTTCCGTTGAAAAATTGCGTTGACAGACATTAGCCCCCAAGTGCCAAGTGGTTTCGCTTGCAAAGTGCTTGGGACTTAACTGTTGTAATCCGCCTTGAAATATGTTTGATAAATATGTGCTGCTTGTAGGCTGCTACCACTGAATTGGAAACTCAACTAAACGAGGCCAAGACCCGGCTAGGGGCTCAGGAAACTAAGACCCAGAAGGCTGAATCAAAATTCCAGTTTAGTGTGTCTGAATCGGAAAAATTGAAGACCAGCTTTACTGCGGATAAAGAGGCTTGGGCTAAGGAAAAGACTGCCCTGATACAGCATGCTGAGAAAGCAGAGGCGACTCTTGAGGAAGTTATCACTGAACTCGCCGGTTTAAAACACCGTGAGTCTCAGATGGTTTCTGCTATCTTCGGTAAGTCACTTTGCTATTTATCCAAAGTGAGTATTTGTCGTCATAATTTAAGCCTCCATTTGACCAAATTTAAACTTACTCGGGTCCCAGGAGCAGCAACCTTAGCCAAGACACACTGGTGAAGCTCAAGGCGGTCTATACTCTTGTTGAGCAACTATACACCGGAGCTCAGCGGACTCTCGCTACTATCTCCCCAATGAATAAAGGGCCAAACCAGTTAAGTGATGTTTTGAAGAAACTGTCCATCTTGCCCACCAGGTTTCAAGAAATCAAGCGGTCTTGTGCTAGAGCCCGAGCTGTAACAGCATTGAGCCGTGCCAAAGCATGGGTACCGAAACTAGACCCGACAGATGTAGCGAGTGGGTATCCTAGTTTGAAGGAAGATGGAACCTCTTTCGATCAGCAAGGCTTTGCCGCCTGTGTCAAAAATTCGTCCTCATGCAATAGTCATCGCTGAAGATACCAATCTTTCCAATGTCACAGCCCTAGCTTGGTCTTGCCTATCCTTGCATAACCTCCATGCATCATGTTTACTTTTTCTCAGAAACTTGAAATGGGGATGTTCAAACCCTAGCACCACATGGATTTCAAATAGGCTCAACTAAAGTCATTTTCAATGAACCCAAAAATGCCCTTTGAAAATGTTCATGATTTCTGATAAGGGTGAAAGCCTCTGCCAAAAATGATGAACATAGTTCTAGGTCATTCCTGGATTTTGGAATTAATTCATATTGTATTTGACTTTGGGCATTTAAATACTATAAATAAATTAAATGCTCAGATAATGCTGAAATTAAATGTGGGCCACTAGAATAATCTAGAGAGTGTCCACAAATTATTCCAGCATTTTACAAAATGCTTTAGTATTTTTACTAAAGCCAAAACAGCAGCAGAAAAATAGAAAACAGAAGAAAAATAGAATAGGAAGGAAACCCACCTAACTTACCTGGCAGCCCATCCGCAGCCCAACACTGTGCAGCCCAGCAGCAGCCCAGCCCACCGCAGCCGCCACCGTCTTCAACCTCCTGCTAGTAGGCAGGAGGGCGTGTGCCCGACGCGCGCGCGCACGCGCCGGCCACCTCCTGCTTGCCTGCACGCTGCTGGATCCACCCGAGGGCGCCACGCACCCTCCCTCGACCCTCTGCACCTCCTCCCTCCTCGCAGCTCTCTCCCCTCCCCTCGCTTTCCCGAAGTCGAGCGGAGCTCGTCGCCGCCGTACGCCGTAGACGCGGCCTCCGTGCTCCCCTCGCCTCCCCGACGTGTCCGCGAGCATCGCCACGCCTCCCTCGTCCTCTCCGTCCGGCCACGCCTCGCCAGAGGCCTTGCATCGACGCCATCTTCATTGTCTTCGTCGCCGGCCACCGGAGATGCCTCCTGCCGCCCCGCTCGCTCCGGTGCTTCCCCGAGCACACCGAGGCCACCTCTGCATCTACCGTGAGCCCCTGCCCCTAACCCCCCTCCTCTACGCCTCGGTTGCGCCCCCTAGCCGCCATCTCCACCGAGCCCGAGCACTCTGCTCCGCCGGCGACGCCGTCGACGTGGCCACAGCCACGCGGGTCACCGCGTTTGCCACACTCCCAGGAGGCCGTAGCCCTCTCCACGCCCCTGTTGTGCATCCCAGCGCCGAACTCGAGCACACCCGAGCTCCGACCGCCGCCGCGAGCTCCGTTCTGGCGAGCTTTGGCGCCCCCACGACCACCCACCTACCTCCCTGGATGCGGGCGAGTCCGGGCTACGCCCTGATGCCCTTAGCCACCGCCCCCGTCGCCTTTAGCGCAAGTCCGGCGCGTTGCCGCCGCGGGTTTGGTCGCCGCCGGCCAACTCCGGTGACAGCCGACGTGGCGGGGTCATTAGTGCTAATCCCCGCCAGCTGGACCTCACCTAGTCACTGACAGCGGGCCCCGCAGTGGGTCAAAGCCCAGTTAGCATCGGGTTTGACCCGAGGTTGACCTCTGTTTGACCCTGGAGTCACTGACATGCGGGCCTCGCCCGGCTAACCCAGTTAGTTAGATCTAAACTTAATTAAGTTAGTTTAGTTAGTCACTGACCAGTGGGCCCAGTGTTGTTTAGTTAGTCTAGTTAACCCAAATAGTTAACTGTGAGACTGACTAGTGGGGCCCAGCCGTCAGGTTTGACCTGGACAGCCCTGTTGACCTGCAGACGCCAGCATGACGCAATGCTGACGCAGTTAATCATTTTCTGGATTTGAAATAATTCAGAAATTCCAGAAAATGCTCAAAACTTCTAAAAATCATAGAAATTCAACCATAACTCCAAATGAAATAATTTATATATGAAAAATTATCAAAAAAAATTCAAGGAATCCATCTGTACCATTTTCATGCATGTTAGAACAACTTAAGGCCACTGTTTAGGACAAATCAAATGAATGGTATTTAAATAACCACATGCGGAGTTTGAATTTGAACTTGGGTTCAAACCAACTTCATTTAATTGTGTTGCTAGTTGCATTAGCTCAAACAATAACATATTGCCATGTCATTGTCATGTATCATGTTGTGCATTGCATTGATTGTGTTCCTTCTCTATTGCCGGTGGTTGTCCCCTCTCAATAGACGTTGTACTGACGCTGTGATCGTTGACACTGATGAAGACCCAATGATATCTTCAGAAGTGCCAGGCAAGCAAAACCCCCTTGTTCATTCCGATACAACCCCACTCTCTCGCTCCTGCTCTCCTTTACTGCATTAGGACAACAACGATTCATCTGTTACTTGTTGCGGTAGTTGAACCCCTTATCCTCTGCATGACCTGTCATTGCCACAGTAAATAGATGAAACCCACTAGCATGAGTAGGAGTTGTTTGAGCCCTGATGTGCCTACTCATTCATGCTTGTTTGTCATGCCTGCTATTGCATAGAGTTGCGTCAGGTTTGATTCATCAGGAATGAATCGGAGGTGTGTGAACATGTCCTACTGTGTGTGAGCTAAGTGTGTGAACATGTTTTGGTAAAGGTAGCGGTGAGAGGCCATGTAGGAGTACATGGTGGGTTGTCTCATTGCAGCCGTCCTCAGGAACTGAGTTCTGTGTCTGTGATCCATGAACAGCTACTACCACTCATTGGGATCCTTAATTGACCCTCTCGGCTTCTTAATCACCCTAGTACTCTGTCCAGGAGTTGCAACTAGTTTCTGGTGTTTGTAGGTTATGTGTTGGCGGCTATGCGTAGCGCCGACCCTAGGGGTGGGCTGTGTTGCGGTAGATACACCGTGGCACGGTGTACCGGGCGCCCGTTTGGTGTCTCGGGAACCCTGTTCACATCGTTCGGGGCCATATGTGGAAACCTCGGCCGGACTCCCTGCGGATGGAACCTGGATAGGCGATAAACCTGGACTAGAGACTTAAGTGTTTAGGTAGGCCGTGGCCGACACCCTCGCCAGGCTTCCGCTTGAAGGTTGCCGAGATACATGACGTGTATATGGTGGTAAGTGGTGGGAGCGTGTGTGAAGAAGTACACCCCTGCAGGGTTATCATTATCTATTCGAATAGCCGGATTCCTCGAATATGGAAACTTGGACCCCTTGCATAGTTCATAGACAAGTGAAAGTGGATACTCTAAAACTCGCAAGATAAGTGTGAGTGCTATGGATGGCCTTCTCGTAGGGAGACGGGAGCAGTTCCGTAGTGGTGTATTGAATGGTGAATATGTGGACTCGTGTGCGCCACCTCAAAAGAGTTGCTTGCAGTCGTAGTTCAGGTTAGCCACTGAGTCAAAGCTGGCTTGCTGTAGTTAAACTCCACCCCCCTTGTTGATACCGATGCATATGTAGCTAGTTCTGATGTAAGTCTTGCTGAGTACCTTTGTACTCACGTTTGCTTAATTTATGTTTTGCAGAGAGAGACTTCAGTCTCGCTAGTAGTTCCGCGTGGACTTCGACGTTAGCTTGATACCTCAGCTACGATCTTGTGCCCTCGGCAGGATCTGGTAGATAGTCAGGCTTCTTAGCCTTTTTCCATTTGTAGATGTCTATACTCAGACATGTTAAGCTTCCGCATGTGCTTGATTTGTATGCTGTGATTGTTGGGTCATGAGACCCATGTTTGTAATATCCCGCTCCTCGGAGCCTAAGGAATAAATACTTGAGTTGTAGAGTTATGTTGTGATGCCATGTTGTATTTACACATATCGAGCATATTGTGTGTATGATTGAAATGCTTGGTATGTGTGGGATCCGACAATCTAGTTGTTTATCCTTGGCAGCCTCTCTTATGGGGAAATGTAGTCTAGTGCTTCCATGAGCCATAGTAGTCCGCTACAACCCGGTTCACCGGAGTCCTGCTAGCCCAGCACTACTGCTCAGGACACTTGACTGGCCGGCATGTGTTTCACTTCGTTCCTGTGTCTGTCCCTTCGGGGAAATGTCACGCGGTGACATCCGGAGTCCTGCCTAGCCTGCTACAGCCTGGATTCCCGGAGTCCTGTTAGCCCAGTGCTACAGCCCGGATTCACACGCTGCTGACCGACATGCTCGATGTGATTCATGTATGCCTATCCCCATAGGTTAGTGCCGCTTTGGGTTCACGACTAGCCATGTCGGCCTGGGTTCTCTATCATATGGATGCTAGCGACACTATCATATACGTGAGCTAAAAGGCGCAAATGGTCCCGGGCCATGGTAAGGTGACACCCGTGGGACTACCGTGCGTGAGGCCGCAAAGTGATATGAGGTGTTACCGGCTAGATCGATGTGACTTGGAATCGGGGTCCTGACATCTTGGTATCAGAGCCTGACTGCCTGTAGGTTTATCAAGCCAACTGGTCAAAGTTGTGTCTAGAAATGCTTTAGTTATGTAAGGGAATTGATTGGGGAAGGGAACGTAAGGCTCTTTTTACTCCTTTACCTTATGCCTTCTGATCTGAGTCATCCTCTTCTCTTCTATGGGGATTAAGAATTAGGCCTTCTCATCTATCTATTAGGATGACGTGTTACTAATCCATAGACTTATAGGATTGATGGATTTAAGCCCAGTTCAGTTTCTACTACTTCTGTGTGTTGACAGTTGATCTCGGAACCTTGATATTGTGTTGTTGAGTGGTTATGCCACCATTTGGCAGGATGTCTCAAATATTTTTGAGCATTTACACCCGTCATGCTGTCCGAGTCATCCCAGGTTTCTAAATAGTCTGATGCATTTGCAAATCCTTTCTTTCCATTCCCGATGTCCTTTTGGTCAGAATAAGCACACTAAACACTCAGTTGAGGTACTCTATTGCCTCGACATATATGTTGGAGCTATTATTATGACCCTAGGTGTTTTAGGGAGTCATCTAGTAATCTAGCCATGTTTTGTGTTCCCGGTGTGATGATTCTGGCCACCATTCTTGAAAGCATCCCGTGATGCCATTTAGTTAGTAGGCCTTCTATTTCTGGGTTTTGAACCCGAGATTCACCCTACTTACTTCATGTTGATAGTGTTTGCTCGTTCCTTTAGGTTATTAGTAACCTTTGCATTAGTCCTCGAGGTCCGTGGTATTTCCTTCTTCCAAATACTATGAACCACTTATGGCAGAAGTTTGTTGGATCAAAAGATCACAACCAGAGTGCTCTTGATGAGTTCTCCATTCATAATTGTGATTCTGCCAGTTCTACCTTTCTGCATGGGTTATCTGGAAGAAACCTGTTGAACTTGGTTCGACATGTTAATCTATGCATCCACAACTCGGAAAGTTATATGTTCCTTTGAGTTGTCCCCCTTCCGTTATATTCCGACCTTCATCTATCAATTGATAGTCAAGAGTATGTGAGCATTCGTTCATCGGTGCCTATTATTCTTGTGGTCCATCGAGCCGTTCTACTTTAGAATGACTAGGAGAAACAAACTCCAGTACCTCATCCCTTTCTAGGATTGGGTCAAAGCAGTTGTATTTTGCAGATCAAATGCAATCAAGCTATTGGTCTGTTCTACCCTGAATTACTATCCACTTTATGTTAGGAATGTCATGAGGATTGCACCTTCCCTTATGAATTCTTGACGTAGTGATACTTCTCGCCATCATTATTCATTCCTCTGTGTCGTGCTGTCGCAACTGGAATACCGACAAGTGAATCATGATGTGTGAAATCAATACTCCTAGCAACCCTTTTCTTGGTAGTTAATGGACATTAATATCATTCTTAGTGTGCTGATTATTGAATCATCACCCTAAGGTTGATCGTGCTACCTAGTCCTTATTTCCTGGTGCACTCTTCGATCAACGGGTTAGGATTGTTGACCTGCTGACGCCAGCATGACGCAATGCTGACGCCAGCATGACGCAATGCTGACACAGTTAATCATTTTTTGGATATAAAATAATTCAGAAATTCCAGAAAATGCCCAAAACTTCTAAAAATCATAGAAATTCAACCGTAACTCCAAATGAAATAATTTATATATGAAAAATTATCAGAAAAATTCAAGGAATCCATCTATACCATTTTCATGCATGTTAGAACAACTTAAGGCCACTGTTTAGGACAAATCAAATGAATGGTATTTAAATAACCACATGTGGAGTTTGAATTTGAACTTGGGTTCAAACCAACTTCATTTAATTGTGTTGCTAGTTGCATTAGCTCAAACAACAACATATTGCCATGTCATTGTCATGCATCATGTTGTGCATTGCATTGATTGTGTTCCTTCTCTGTTGCCGGTGGTTGTCCCCTCTCGATAGACGTTGTACCGAAGCTATGATCGTTGACACTGATGAAGACCCAATGATATCTTCAGAAGTTCCATGCAAGCAAAGCCCCCTTGTTCATTCTGATACAACCCCACTCTCTCGCTCCTGCTCTCTTTTACTACATTAGGACAACAACGATTCATCCATTACTTGCTGCGGTAGTTGAACCCCTTATCCTCTGCATGACCTGTCATTGCCACAGTAAATAGATGAAACCCACTAGCATGAGTAGGAGTTGTTTGAGCCCTGATGTGCCTACTCATTCATGGTTGTTTTTCATGCCTGCTATTGCATAGAGTTGCGTCAGGTCTGATTCATCGAGAATGAATCGGAGGTGTGTGAACATGTCCTACTGTGTGTGAGCTAAGTGTGTGAACACATTTTTGGTAAAGGTAGCGGTGAGAGGCCATGTAGGAGTACATGGTGGGTTGTCTCATTGCAGCCATCCTCAGGAACTGAGTTCTGTGTCTGTGATCCATGAACAACTACTACCACTCATTGGGATCCTTAATTGACCCTCTCGGCTTCTTAATCACCCTAGTACTCTGTCCAGGAGTTGCAACTAGTTTCTGGTGTTTGTAGGTTATGTGTTGGCGGCCGTGCGTAGCGCTGACCCTAGGGGTGGGCTATGTTGCGGTAGATACACCGTGGCATGGTGTACCGGGCGCCCGTTTGGTGTCACGGGAACCCTGTTCACATCGTTCGGGGCCGTATGTGGAAACCTTAGCCGGACTCCCTGCGGATGGAACCTGGATAGGTGATAAACCTGGACTAGAGACTTAAGTGTTTAGGTAGGCCGTGGCCGACACCCTCGCCAGGCTTCCGCTTGAAGGTTGCCGAGATACATGACGTGTATATTGTGGTAAGTGGTGGGAGCGTGTGTGAAGAAGTACACCCCTGCAGGGTTATCATTATCTATTCGAATAGCCGGATTCCTCGGATATGGAAACTTGGACCCCTTGAATAGTTCATAGACAAGTGAAAGTGGATACTCTAAAACTCACAAGATAAGTGTGAGTGCTATGGATGGCCTTCTCGTAGGGAGACGGGAGTGGTTCCATAGTGGTGTATTGAATGGTGAATATGTGGACTCGTGTGCGCCACCTCAAAAGAGTTGCTTGCAGTCATAGTTCAGGTTAGCCACTGAGTCAAAGCTGGCTTGCTGCAGTTAAACTCCACCACCCCCCCTTGTTGATACCGATGCATATGTAGCTAGTTCTGATGTAAGTCTTGCTGAGTACCTTTGTACTCACGTTTGCTTAATTTATGTTTTGCAGAGAGAGACTTCAGTCTCGCTAGTAGTTCCGCGTGGACTTCGACGTTAGCTTGATACCTCAGCTACGATCTTGTGCCCTCGGCAGGATCTGGTAGATAGTCAGGCTTCTTAGCCCTTTTCCATTTGTAGATAGTCTGTACTCAGACTAGTTGCTTCCGCATGTGCTTGTATGATTGTATGACTTGAGTGTCGGGTCATGTGACCCCTATCTGTATGAACTTGTTATGTATGGCTCTCTGGAGCCTTTAAATAAAGTACTTGAGTTGTAGAGTTTTGTTGTGATGCCATGTTGTATGTACTCATATCGGGCATATTGTGTGTATGATTGAAATGCTTGGTATGAGTGGGATCCGACAATCTAGTTGTTTATCCTTGGCAGCCTTTCTTATGTGGAAATGTAGTCCAGTGTTCCTCGAGCCATAGTAGTCCGCTACAGCCCGGTTCACCGGAGTCCTACTAGCCCAGCACTACTGCTTAGGACACTTGACTGGCCGGCATGTGTTTCACTTCGTTCCTGTGTGTGTCCCTTCGGGGAAATGTCACGCGGTGACATCCGGAGTCCTGCCTAGCCGGCTACAGCCCGGATTCCCGGAGTCCTGTTAGCCCAGTGCTACAGCCCGGATTCACACGCTGCTGACCGACATGCTCGATGTGATTCATGTATGCCTGTCTCCATAGGTCTGTGCTGCTTTGGGTTCACGACTAGCCATGTCGGCCCGGGTTCTCTGTCATATGGATGCTAGCGAAACTATCATATACATGAGCCAAAAGGCGCAAACGGTCCCGGGCCATGGTAAGGCGACACCCGTGGGATACCGTGCGTGAGGCCGCAAAGTGATATGAGGTGTTACCGGCTAGATCGATGTGACTTGGAATCGGGGTCCTGACAGCGTTGGTATCGGAGCCGGACTGCCTGTAGGTTCGTTGAGCCAAACTGGTCGATGTCGAGTCTAGAAATGCTTTAGTTATATGTAGGGGAATTGATTGTGGGAGGGAATATAAGGCTCTTTTACTCCTTTACCCTATGCCTCTGATCTGAGTCATTCTCTTCTCATTCAACGTGAGTTAAGGACTAGGCTCTCTTCTTCTATCAGGTTCACGTGTTACTAATCCGTAGTAGCTTTTAGGATTGTTGTTACAAGTCCCAGTTCAGTTTCTACTATTCTTAGTATGTTGCTAATTGGATCAGAACCTTGATATGATGTTGTTGAGTGGTATTGCGAACTGTTGTGGATGTCTCAAATCTTTTACCGAGCATTTACAGCTGTTATGCTGTCCAATTTTCCCTAGAAATTCTGATGTCTTTGCATTATGGTTGTGCTTTCATATGGCCAACCGTGTTCACAACCAAGTGGTTCGCCTGACCCGGTGCCTCGACGTGCCCGGTCATACTGCTATGTTAGTCCGGGTAATGCTCGAAGATAAGGACTGAGAGAATTGGGCCTTGAGGCTGGAGCTTTTCAATACCCGTGCTGATCATTGGGCTACATTGACTCGGTTTGCACCTGCGGTCCAAGCTGGATGTATGGATACAAGGGATTTGTATCCTGTGAGATTAGCTCTGCCAGACATGGTGGATTGGCGTGATGTGGGAGGCATCACCCCACCCCGCGGTCCCCGCAGGCCACCGTTTGTTGGTCCAAGACCTCATCCTAGCCCCTATGGTCCACAGGCTCCTCAGGACCGTCTGTTCCCGGATGGTCACGTTGAACTTCCAGGCTACGGAGGTGACTTCTATGAGGACTACTACGGAGCTGTCTGAGTTAGTAGTAGTACCACTAGTATTGTAGTAGTTGTATCTCCACTGTCCTGCGTGACTTGTGGAATACGACTTAGTGTGGTGTCAATTTCGGAGGTGTAGACAAATAATGTATAGGAGCTCGAAATGCCTCCGATGAGATGTAGCGTCTTTCATCATAGTTGTACTGTATCCTGGGCTTGTACTAAACTATGTATGATGTGTATGACCGTTGGTATATATATGGCAGTTTTATATTACCATGACATACGGATGAACATCTCTGCATTCCATGTTATCCATTACATTCTGCACTTCCTTGCTAAGTTTGAGCCATCCTTGTCTAAACCATTGTTTTGTTTTCTCCTAGGATGGTCAACACCCGCAGCAACCCTGCTGCCTCGGAGCAGGGGGAAGCCAGTGCAGCTAGGGGTGAAAATCTGCCTCACCCGCCTTCTCTGGCTGAAGTAATGCTAGAGGCAGAAAGAAACAAGCGTGAGACTAACCGCCTGCTGGAGCGGATTGAGCAGAACACTGCACGCCAACCGCGAAATGACTTGGTGTCAATCAATGACTTTATCAAGCCGTACCCACCAAAGTTTAACCATTCCGTCGAACCCCTCGACGCGGATGACTGGCTTCGCAGCATTACCCACAAGCTACATTCTGCCAACGTAGCCGAAGCCAACAAGGTTACCTATGCTGCCTATCATCTCGAAGGCCCTGCTAGCCTTTGGTGGGAAAACTTCGAAGCTATGCGACCGGTCGGCCAAATCACTACTTGGGCTGAATTCAGTGAGGCTTTCTGTGAGCATCACATTCCGGAAGGTCTCATGGATCGCAAGAGGGAGGAGTTCTGCAACTTCACCCAAGGAAGACTGACTGTGGATGCTTATAGTCATGAATTTGGGAATCTGGCACGCTATGCCCCTGAAGAGGTATCTACTAACGCTAAGAAGCAGGCAAGGTTCCGAAAGGGACTTAGCCCTGAGCTTCGCCGCGATCTCCGTCTGCACGAGTGCACATCCTTTCAGAAGTTGGTCAATAAAGCCATCAGTGCTGAGACAGGTCAGACTGATTATGACGCTTCATGCAAGCACTCCCGTGATTTTGGCTCTTCATCCGGCTCTGGAACTCAGAAGCGCCGGGTGTGGATTCCAAGCACGGCACTGCCACCCAGGTTCATCCCGAGGCCATCCTTTGAGGCGCCTCGTCCCAACCAGCAATTTGCACCGCCCAAGCCCTATGGTGGCCCCGCTGCTAATGCTCCTCCACGCCCCACTGTGGTGACATGCTTTAAGTGTGGAGAGCCGGGTCACTATAGTCGAGAGTGTCCCCAGAACAACAACCCCATTCAAACTGGAAAGTCTGTTGGCCGTGGTAAGCCCGCGGGAAAGACATTCTACGCCAAGCCGGTCACTACTGCCCATGGCCATGTCAACTATGTTTCAGCCGAGGAGGCTCATGAGGATCCCAACGTCGTCCTTGGTACGCTCCTTGTTAATTGCCATCCGACATCTGTTCTTTTCGATACTGGAGCATCTCATTCATTCATATCCGAGAACTATGCTCGATTGCACAATACGACATTCTGTGACATGCCCTCTACCATGGAAATTCAAACTCCTGGCTCTAGATGGCAAACTTCTAGAGTAAGCCATGGGAATGAAATTCTTGTCGATAGACTTGTCTTCCTTGCATCCTTAATAGCTCTCAAGTCCTCGGACATAAACATCATCTTGGGTATGGACTGGATGTCAGCTCATTATGCTAAGATCGATTGTGCCACTAGAACCGTTCAACTTACTCACCCATCGGGCGAGACAGTCAATGTCTTAACTCGAGTGGCCAAGCGCCAGCTTTACTCCCTAAATGCCAACCCTCTTCCAGACCTTGAGGATGTTCCGGTAGTCCGAGACTTTCCGGATGTCTTTCCAGAAGAACTGCCAGGTGTTCCACCTGACAGGGATGTTGAGTTTGTGATAGACCTTGTTCCAGGAACCGTTCCAATTTCTAGAAGACCCTACAAGATGGCACCCTTAGAACTAGCCGAGCTTAAGAACCAACTCGATGAGTCCTTGAAAAAGGGTTTCATCCGTCCTAGTTCCTCTCCTTGGGCTTGCCCCGTCCTCTTCGTTAAGAAGAAGGATGGAACGGATCGAATGGTTGTGGATTACCGACCTGTCAACTTGATCACCATCAAGAACAAATATCCGCTTCCCAGGATCAACGATCTGTATGATCAGCTCGCTGGATCCTCAGTCTTTTCCAAGATGGATTTGAGGTTGGGCTACCATCAAATCAAAATCAGAAACGGGGACATTCCCAAAACGGCCTTTGTTACTCGTTATGGCCAATACGAGTACACCGTGATGTCCTTTGGTTTAACCAATGCCCCAGCCACCTTCTCCCGGTTAATGAACTCGGTTTTCATGGAGTACTTGGATAAATTCGTCGTAGTATACCTCGATGACATACTCATCTACTCCAAGAATGAAGAGGAACATGCCGAACATCTAAGGCTGGTATTGATGAAACTTCGAGAGCATCGCCTTTATGCCAAATTCTCCAAGTGTGAATTTTGGTTGCCAAAAGTGACCTATCTAGGCCATGTAATCTCTGGTAAGGGTATTGCTGTCAATCCTGAGCGAGTTCAAGCCGTCCTTGATTGGACTCCACCCGAGACGGTCAAGCAAGTTCGGAGCTTCCTTGGCTTAGCGAGCTATTGCCACCGCTCTGTCGAGAATTTCTCCAAGGTTGTTAAACCTCTAACTGAACTCCTCAAGAAAGATAAAAAGTTCGAGTGGACTTCACAGTGCGAGTTCAGCTTTCAGGAACTGAAAAGACGCCTGACATCTGCTCCCGTACTGGTACCACCAGATTTCTCCAAGGACTTTATTATCTATTGCGACGCCTCGCGACAAGGACTAGGTTGCATACTCATGCAAGATCGTCAGGTAATTGCCTATGCTTCATGGCAATTACACCCATATGAGGAAAATTATCCCACACATGATCTAGAGCTTGCAGCTGTAGTCCATGCACTTAAAACTTGGCGACATTACCTTCTCGGTAATCGTTGCGAGATTTTCACCGATCACCAAAGTTTGAAATATATCTTCACCCAACCAGATTTGAATCTCAGGCAAAGACGTTGGGTTGAGTTGATCTCGGATTACGACTTAGGAATAACTTACACCCCGGGCAAAGCCAATGTAATGGCTGATGCGCTAAGCCGTAAGTCCTATTGTAACAACCTGATGTTACAACAAAGTCAACCATTTATCCATGAGGAATTTCGTAAGCTAAATCTTCACATTGTTCCTCGAGGATTCCTATCCACCCTGGTGGCGAAACCTACCCTTATAGATCAGATCATCAAGGCACAGAAGGTAGATCCGGGAATCTCCCGTATTAAGAGAAACATTAAGAAAGGAGTCGTGAATTGTTTCTCCATTGATGATCAAGGTGTCGTATACTTTCGAAATCGCCTAGTGGTTCCAAAGGCACGAAACCTGAGGCGGCTGATCCTTAAGGAAGCTCATGAATCCCCTCTCACCATTCATTCCGGTAGTACTAAAATGTATCAAGACCTACGCCAGAGGTTTTGGTGGACTAGGATGAAGAGAGAAATCGCTCATTACATTGCTAATTGCGACGTTTGTCGTCGTGTTAAAGCAGAGCATCAACGACCTGCTGGCACCCTTCAACCTTTGGCTATTCCTGAATGGAAATGGGATAAAATCAGTATGGATTTCATCACTGGGTTTCCCAGGACCAAGAGAGGGAATAATGCCATCTTCGTCGTGATCGACCGACTTTCCAAAGTAGCCCACTTTCTACCTGTTCGTGAGAGTATCACCGCTAGCCAGCTAGCCGATTTATACATCTCCCGAATAGTGTCTCTTCATGGTGTTCCATTGGAAATTAACTCAGACCGTGGAAGTCTCTTCACCTCTCGATTTTGGGAAAGTTTCCAAAATACTATGGGAACTCGTCTCTCTTTTAGTACCGCCTTCCATCCTCAATCAAGTGGTCAAGTAGAGCGAGTCAATCAAATTCTGGAAGATATGCTCCGAGCTTCTGTCATCTCGTTCGGAATGAGTTGGGAGAAATGCCTTCCATTTGCGGAGTTTGCTTATAACAATAGTTATCAAGCCAGCTTAGGCAAGGCTCCTTTCGAAGTTCTCTATGGACGAAAATGTCGAACGCCTCTTAACTAGTCAGAAACCGGGGAAAGACAACTCTTTGGCCCGGGTATGATTCAGGAAGCAGAAGAGAAGGTTCGCGTTATTCGTGAGAAATTGAAAACAGCCCAATCTCGTCAAAAGAGTCAATATGATCGTAAACATAAGCCTATGACTTATGAAGTCGACGAGAAGGCTTACCTTCGGGTTACCCCGTTAAAGGGAACCCATCGTTTCGGTATCAAAGGCAAATTGGCTCCTCGTTACATTGGACCCTTTCGCATTCTTGCCAAACGAGGAGAAGTTGCCTACCAATTGGAACTACCTCCGCATCTTTCCGGAGTTCACGATGTCTTCCACGTTTCACAACTCAGGCGTTGCTTCGCGGATCCTATCCGTGGAGTGGACCACGAAACGCTTGATCTACAAGATAACCTCTCCTATCAGGAATATCCCATTCGTATCCTTGATCAAGCCGAGCGTACCACTCGACGTCATAATATCAAGTTTCTCAAGGTTCAATGGTCACACCATTCCGAGAAAGAAGCCACTTGGGAAAGGGAGGATCGTCTTCGACTCGAGTACCCCACCTTCTTCCCGGAGGATCCTAAATCTCGGAACGAGATTCTTTTGAGTGGGGGTGAGTTGTCACACCCTAGCTAGTTCAAGCATTAGAGTGTGCATCATGTTTAAATTTCTCTTAAATTTGAAATGGGGAAGGCAGAAACCCCCAACACCCCCTGGAAACAACTAGGGTTTACTAAAATCATTTTCAATGAACCTGAAATGCCCTTCTAAAAAGTTCACCCTCTTTGTCTTGGGTTAGAACCTCTGGCAAAATTGGTGCACATTTTTCCTAGGTCAATAGAAGGTCATTGAGTTAAATCATAAGTATTTGAATTTGGGCATTTAAATGCTATAAAATAATTTAAATGCTCAAATAATTCTGGAAATAAATGTTTGCTGTTGGAAATTTCTAAACAGAGCCCACATTTATTTTCAGGATTTTTGGAAACGTTTTAGTATCTTAATTAAAGCCCAACAGTTGCAGTTAATAGAAAAACAGAAACAAATAGAAAAAAGAGAGAGAGAGGCAAGCTACCTGGGCCTTACCTGTGCTGGCCCAGCCCACTTGGCTCGGCCCAGCCGACTGGCTGCCAGTCATCGTCCTCCTTGCGCCAGAAGGACGCGGAGCGCGTGTCCGGCGCCCGCGGCCACACGCCGGCCACCTCCTGCTTCCGCCGACGCCTTGGAGACGTCCAGGGATGCCACGCGACCCCCACGTCCCCCTCTCATCCTCGCTCACTCTCCCCCTCGTCTCCCTCACTCTCTCCTGCGATGCCCGAGCGCGTTCCTCGCCGCCGTTCACCGTAGACGACGCCAGAGCCACCCCCTCGCCCCTCCGATGAGCCCAATAGCTCCGCCTCATCGCCCTGCACCTCCCCGCCGACCCACGCGACTCCAACCGCCGCCGAACGCCGTCTTCACCCTCGTCTTCAACCTCGGGCACCCGAGCCATCTCCGGCCGATTCGCCACCGCCAGGACCTCCCCGAGCTCGCTGACCCCCTCTCCGACCCCGCTGTGAGCTCCTCTTCCTTTTCCCCTAGCTCCCGTGCTCGTTTGGCCCCTGTAGCTGCTACCTCCACCGCACCCGAGAGCTCCCCGCCGCCGGCCATGGCACCGTCGTGGCCAGAGCCACAATGGCTCGAAGCCAAGCCCACCGTTGAGCTTAGCGCAGCACCAGGAACCCGTAGCCACCACCAGCTCCTTCTCCCGTGCACCGTAGCCTCGAAACCAACCCCGCCCGAACTCCGGCCGCCGCCACGAGCTCGATTCCGGTGAGCTCGCGCCACCCCAGCTCTTCCCACTTGCCCCACTAGATGCGCGCGAGCCCCAGCTACGCGTAGCATGTCTCCGCCATCGATTTGGTCACCGGGGGACCAAATCCGAAGCCCTCCGCCGTCTTGGCCTCGCCGGCGGCTCAACGCCGGCGGGATTAGCCCCGCCGACCAGGGGTTTGACCCCAGTTTGACTCCCCTGAGTCAATGACAAGTGGGCCCCCTCTGTTAACTAAATCAGATTAGTTTTAACTAAAAATAATTAGCTTAATTAGCTACTGACACGCGGGACCCACCAGTCAGGTTTGACCTGGACGTCCCCGTTGACCACTGACGTAATGCTGACACAGTAATTAAATTACTGGAATTATTCTTATACATGAAATTCCAGAAAATAGTCAAAACTTCTAAAAATCATAGAAAATCAACCATAGCTCCAAATGCAAAGATTTATATATATGAAAAATGATCAGAAAAATTCAATCTATCCATCTGTAATGGTTTCATGCATGACAAAACAAGTTTACCTTGCTGTTTAAGCAGATTAAGGAAATGCACTATTAAGGCCATGTTTAATGAGCTAATATTTGAATCTTTGATTCAAATGAGTTCATTCCTTTCTATTATAACTTGCATTAGGCCAAGACACATTCATATTGCCATGTCATAGCATGCATCATATTGTTGCATATCGTCATTTGTTGATTGTGTTCCGATGTGTTCTTCGTGGTAGGTTCTGCCTCCGAGGATATTCACGAGTATCCAACTGAAGGGCAGTATCCCACTACCACTCCATCAGGCAAGCAACCCATTGATCATTTCGATACAAACCCATGTTCTCGCTTCTGCTCTTGTTTACTGCATTAAGACAACGCGATTCAAACTGCTGTGTGCTACGGTAGTTGAACCCTTATCCTCTGCATGACCTGTCATTGCCACAGTAACTAGATGAAACCCACTAGCATGTGTAGGAGTTGATTGAGCCATGTATGTGATTCCTACCTTGCTATGCCTGCTATGCTTAGAGTTGGGTCAGGTCTGGTTCATCTGGGTGATGGGCTAGAGTGAAATGCTTTATGTCGGTAATGTGAGGGATGTGTTGAACATGTTTTGGTAAAGGTATCGATGAGAGGCCATGTAGGAGTACATGGTGGGTTGTTTCATTGAGGCCGTCCATAAGAACTGAGATCTGTATGTGTGATTTAAGATGCAGTTACTACCGTACATTGGGCCCGAAACCAATGGACCCTCTCGGCTTCTTAATCACCCTAGTACTCTGTCCAGGAGTTGCAAATAGTTTCTGGTGTTTGTAGGTTATGTGTTGGCGGCCGTGCGTAGCGCTGACCCTAGGGGTGGGCTATGTTGCGGTAGATACACCGTGGCCGGGTATGCCGGGTGCCCGTGGCGTCTCGGGACCCTGTTCACATCGTTCGGGGCCGTATGTGGAAACCTCGGCCGGACTCCCTGCGGATGGAACCTGGATAGGCGATAAACCTGGACTAGAGACTTAAGTGTTTAGGTAGGCCGTGGCCGACACCCTCGCTGGGCTTCCGCTTGAAGGTTGCCGAGTACATGTCGTGTAAAGGCGGTAAGTGGTGAAAGCGTGTATGAAGAAGTACACCCCTGCAGGGTTAACATCATCTATTCGAATAGCCGCGTCCATGGTAAAGGACTACTTGGTTGCCTATACAGTTCATAGACAAGTTAATGGATACTACTAAAAGACTCAAGATAAGTGTGAGTACCGAGGATGGCCCTCTCGTAGGATGACGAGGGAGGATCCCCGGTGGAGTATTGTGTTGGTGAGTAGTGGACTCGTGTGCAAAAACTATTTTACTAGTGGAGTCTCGTAGGATAGCTTAGCCAAGAGTCAAAGCTGGCTTGCTGCAATAACTCCACCACCTTCTTGAGAATGAGCATGTATATAGGTTCTGATGTAAGACTTGCTGAGTACCTTTGTACTCATGTTTGCTTAATTACTGTTTTCAGACGACAACACCGCCCCCTCCGATGGGTTCTACGTAGACCTTGACGTCCGACGAGTGACTAGCCACCCAGGTGGTGATCCTGGCCATGGAGGGCCCTATGTAGATAGACAGGCTTCGAAAAGCCTTCTTTCTTTCTAGAGTCTGTACTCAGACTAGTTGCTTCCGCATGTGCTTGTATGATTGTATGACTTGAGTGTCGGGTCATGTGACCCCTATCTGTATGAACATGTTATGTATGGCTCTCTGGAGCCTTTAAATAAAGTACTTGAGTTGTAGAGTTTTGTTGTGATGCCATGTTGTATGTACTCATATCGGGCATATTGTGTGTATGATTGAAATGCTTGGTATGAGTGTGATCCGACAATCTAGTTGTTTATCCTTGGCAGCCTTTCTTATGGGGAAATGTAGTCTAGTGTTCCTCGAGCCATAGTAGTCCGCTACAGCCCGGTTCACCGGAGTCCTGCTAGCCCAGCACTTCTGCTCAGGACACTTGACTGGCCGGCATGTGTTTCACTTCGTTCCTATGTCTGTCCCTTCGGGGAAATGTCACGCGGTGATATCCGGAGTCCTGCCTAGCCTGCTACAGCCCGGGTTCCCCGGAGTCCTGTTAGCCCAGTGCTACAGCCCGGAATCACTCGCTGATGACCGACATGCTCGATGTGATTCATGTATGCCTGTCTCCATAGGTCTGTGCTGCTTTGGGTTCACGACTAGCCATGTCGGCCTGGGTTCTCTGTCATATGGATGCTAGCGACACTATCATATACGTGAGCCAAAAGGCGCAAACGGTCCCGGGCCATGGTAAGGCGACACCCGTGGGATACCGTGCGTGAGGCCGCAAAGTGATATGACGTGTTACCGGCTAGATCGATGTGACTTGGAATCGGGGTCCTGACAAAAGGTCCTTCCCAAGGTGGGCATAACTTGTGCATATCAGTTTGATCCTAGATAAGATGGAGCACCAGATCGCCTTCTTGGAAAGTTCTAGTTTTAACCCGGCGGCTATGGTAACGACACCGATCTTGCTAGTAAATCGCCGAATGAGCCGCCGCGATGTCACGTTCCTCATCCAATAGGTCAAGTGCTTCCTGACGTGTTTTTTCATTGTCAGCTTCAACATAAGCCGCCACACGAGGTGAGTCATGACGGATGTCACTAGGGAGAACCGCCTCTGCTCCGTAAACCATAAAGAAAGGCGTATTGATGCTCCATAACACGGAAGGTAACTCCTCCACCCAACAACCCGGCGTCCTTTGTAAGGGAACCATAAGCCGGGGTTGATGCTTCTCAGGATCTCTTGATTGGCTCTCTTAGCTTGACCATTAGATTGGGAGTGAGCCACTAATGATACATCAAACCAGATATGCTCACGTTGACAAAATTCTTCCATAGCACCCTTGGAAAGATTAGTGCCATTGTCTGTTATAATGTTGTGTGGGAAGTCAAAACAGAAGATCACCTTCTTCATGAATTGAACCGCCGTTGCCGCAGCACACTTACTGACTGGCTCTTCCTCAACCCACTTTGTAAAAATTTCAACCGCCACCAGGAGATGTGTCTTTTTGTCCATGGATCTTTTGAAGGGTCCAACCATATCAAGCCCCCAAACTGCAAACGACCACGTAATTGGAATCATCATCAATTCTTGAGCCGGCACATGGGCTCGTCGTGAAAATTTCTGACATCCATCACACCTACTGACTAGGTCTTCAGTATCAGCATGAGCAGTTAGCCAATAAAACCCGTGACGAAAAGCTTTAGCCACGAGAGACTTTGAACCGGCATGATGGCCGCAGTCTCCTTCATGAATCTCGCGCAGGATCTCACGGCCCTCTTCTGGAGAAACACAACGTTGAAAGGCCCCTGTAACACTGGGTGATGCAACTCTCCATTGACAATTGTCATTGACTTAGACCGCCGGGTTATCTGCCTGGCTAAGGTTTCATTCTCAGGTAACTCGCCCCGGGTCATATAGGCCAAATAAGGGACTGTCCAATTAGGAATTACATGAAGAGCTACCACCAACTGAGCTTTCGGGTCAGGAATAGCCAAATCCTCCTATGTAGGTAACTTGACCGACAGGTTATGCAAAACGTCAAGAAAGACATTAGGCGACACCGGTTTACGTTGAGAACCCAACTGGCTTAAGGCATCAGCCACTTCATTTTTCCTCCGATCAACATGCTCAACTTGATAACCCTTGAAGTGACCAGCAATAATGTCCACCCCTCGTCGATAAGCCGCCATGAGAGGATCCTTAGAATCCCAAGTACTAGAGACTTGTTGAGCCACCAAATCTGAGTCACCGAAGCACCTAACCCGGCTTAAGTTCATCTCCTTAGCCATCCGAAGACCATGGAGCAAGGCCTCATATTCGGCTGCATTGTTAGTGCAAGGGAACATCAAACGGAGAACATAACAAAATTTATCACCTCAAGGGGAAGCAAGCACAACTCCAGCCCCCAAGCCCTCCAATTGCCTGGACCCATCAAAGTGAATAGTCTAGTAAGTGTTATTTGGCTTTTCCTCAGGCATCTGCAGCTCTGTCCAGTCATTGATGAAATCCACCAGCGCCTGAGACTTAATGGCTGTGTGAGGCATATATTTCAAACCATGAGGACCAAGCTCAATGGCCCACTTGGCCATCTGGCATGTGGCTTCTCTGTTCTGAATAATGTCCCCTAAAGGAGCGGAACTAACCACAGTGATGGGATGACCCAGAAAATATTTCTTAAGCTTCTGACTGGCCATGAACACCCCATATACTAGTTTCTGCCAGTGCGGATATCTCTGCTTGGACTCAATAAGCACCTCGCTGATGTAGTAAACCGGCCTTTGAACCGGATATTCCTTGCATGCCTCCTTCTGTTCCACCACAATAGCCACACTAACAGCCCGGGCATTGGCTGCTATGTACAACAATAATGGCTCTTTATCAACATGAGCAACCAGAACAGGTGGCTCAGCCAGATGCTTCTTTAGGTCCTCAAACGCTGCATTAGCGGCATCACTCCAGACAAAATTATATGTCTTTTTCATCATCTGATACAGAGGGATGGCCTTCTCTCCTAACCGGCTTATGAACCGGCTTAATGCCGTAATCTGACCTGCCAGACATTGCACATCATTGACACACGCCAGTTTAGCCAGAGAAGCGATGGCCTTGATCTTCTCTGGATTAGCTTCAATGCCCCTGTTAGACACCAAAAAGCCCAAGAGCTTACCTGCCGGCACACCAAAAACACACTTGGCCAGGTTAAGCATCATTTTATAGACACGGGGATTATCAAAGGTTTCCTTCAAATCGTCTATCAATGTCTCTTTCTCTCTGGATTTCACCACAATATCATCCACATAAGCATGAACATTGCGCCCAATTTGATCATGAAGGAAATTCCGCACACATCTCTGATAAGTCGCCTGGGCACTCTTGAGCCCAAAAGGCATAGACACATAGCAGAAGGCTCCAAAGGGAGTTATGAAAGTTGTCTTCTCCTGGTCCTTAACTGCCATCTTGATCTGATGATAACCAGAATAAACATAAAAAAACTCAAACGCTCACAATCCGCCGTAGCATCGATAATCTAATCAATACGAGGGAGAGCAAAAGGATCAGTCGGACAAGCCTTGTGTTAAATCCGTGTAACCCACACACATACGCCAAGTGCCATTCTTTTTAAGTACCAGCACCAGGTTAGCCAACCACTCAGGATGGAACACCTCAATAATAAACCCAGCCGCCAAGAGTCAGGCTACCTCTTCACCAATGGTCTTACGCCTCTCTTCGTTAAAGCGATGAAGAAACTTGTCGTGGAATTGTTACGGCAGATGTCCTAGTGTGAGGGCTTAGTCGTGAGGCCAACGCATCTTTGTAGTAGCTTGAGAGGGGTTGAGCGGAATCGAGAGACGCAACACAAGACAAGGATTTAGACAGCTTCGGGCCCCAAGAAACATCATCCCGAATAGCCCTACCTGTTGTTTGTGGCTAGATCTCATTATGCTCATGAGAGAGTCGCCGCATGAGCCGGCTCCCCCTTTGTGTCTAGCCCTAGCGATTGTTTTCTTCTTCCTCTTGGGGTGCCCCGCCCCTCATTATATATGTTGAAGGGGCAGGTCACATGACTAGTCCTATTAGGATTAGGATTACTCTATTACAAGTGGAGTCCTAGTCTTGCTTCCTTTGTAAGGGAATAGTCCTTATGCTTTCCTCTTAAGCCAGCCCACCATGACATGAGCCGGCCTTCTGGGCCTTGGGCCTTGTTTTCCGTCTGACCCGCCCGCCGGGTTATTAATGAGTCGCCAAGATTGGGCGGGTTACTTGTGATTCGCCAAGCTTCGGGCGGGTCATACATCCGGCCGGGTTACCCCGCGGGGTATATCCCCGACATTAGCCCCCAGTTTAATTTGGATTTATCCATGTTAAACTGATCCTGTAAAATAAACACAAGAACAAACTTGATAGGTTGTGCTTCGGGTTAAATATTTTCCTGAACCGGCACCTGATCATACTTAAGTCCTTGTCATTTCCTCTTGGATGCGTATCCATGATCTCATAGCAAATCTCCTTAGTAGATGTGTTCAAACATTACCAATGCAAAAATCCGAGCACTTCTTCTAAAAAATCCGGGTCAATAGGCCAGCTTCATAATCAATTTTCTGACATTGGTTTCTTTGTAGAGAGATATTATAAGAAGTAATCCATTTGAGTCGGCCTTCCATGCTCTGACTTTGACAAAAATATGGGTCTTGAAATATTCAATTGATATTCAGCCGGCTTAAAGATGTAGATCTTGCCGATTTAAGATTGCCAAAATTGTCGGGTTATAAACAAATGACACCGGGTCATGTAATTGTTGCTGATGCCGGGTTAATCTTATGATGACGCCGGGTCATAAACTTTGCAAATTTCTCCGATAATAATATAATACCTGATTTGCTCAAAACTGAGAATTTGAAGTTATTCCTCCCTTATATGCATATCACCTGTAGCCCCCAAGTGTCAGGTTGTCATGCTTGCAGCAACCTGGGACATGTAATTGCCTTATGCTCATAAAAATTTCAACCAGTGTAGCCCCCAAGGGCCGGGTCATGATGCAATAATGAGCAGGGACTTTGTAAATATGATCATGTAAACTTGAGCAGCAACATGTAGCCCCCAAGGGCCGGCTCAGTAAGATATTACTGAGCTGGGACTTTGTATATGATTCATTGATAATAACATCATATGATGTAATCTCCACCATGGGGCTTGAACCCACGTCCATAAGGTTTAAGAGCTTTGTACTCTACCAATTGAGTAGTGGATGTTTCAATATAATGGGTTGAGTCTTGTGTACCTTGAATTTTTTATAGGAGCAATTGGTAGCCCTCAAGGGCCGGCTCATTACAATGTGATGAGTCGGATCTTCAATAAAGTGAGCCAAAAAATGACTTTGCATTAGCCCCCAAGTGCCATGGTGCATGCTGGCAGTGACATGGGACTTGCATATTTGATATAATCTCAATCTGAATAATGTAGCCCCCAAGTGCTGGGCCGTAAGCCTGCAGCGACTCGGGACTATTCCTTCCATTGTAGAATAAATTATATCCATTGATAAAATAATATCCATTGCGCTGAAACGACTTTGAAAACCTCAATCATAATATTGGTTATTGATAACCATAAAAATCAAGCCATGTTGGCTATTAAAGATTTGAATAATATAATCCGGTTTGGAAAACCGGTTCTTGTGATATTGAATCGTACTGCCGGTTTAGGATACCTATGCAGTAAGGGTGATAACCCAATCTTTAGAAGCCAAAACTTCCAAATGTTTATGATTGTCATATGATGGCGACTTATCATCCAAAGTCAAGCCGGGTTAACCGAAACCACATATATATGCTTCAGATATGAGCAAAAAGTCTCAAGACAAACCCAAAAGACTGTTTTCAAAAACTTAGGTAAAACAGAGAGAAAATTTTGAGGCTTCTGATTCGAATACGATCAGTAAACCGGACCAAAGGGGTTAAGCTAGGATTCGAATACGATCATGTAGCCCCTAGTGGCTTTGGCGTTACGCCGATCAAGAGGGTACTGACAGCTATGTTCTCTTTGGTTCTAATACGACCTATGTTTGAACAGGAAGCCCCCAAATGACCTTGAGAGTTTTTTAACAACTCTGATTCGAATACGATCAAACTCGGACCCAAAAGGGGTTAAGCTATGATTCGAATACGATCAAGAAGCCCCCTAGTGAGTTTGGCATTGTGCCGATCAAGAGGGTGCCGAAAGCTATGTTCTCTTTAGTTCGAATACGACCTACGTTTGAACAGGAAGCCCCCAAATGACCTTCTGAGCTATGCTCAAGGGGCACCTATGTTTGAACTGTGCTTTTGCAACAAACTCTCTTTGGTCCTTTCTATTTTTCCTGAGAACTCGAACTTGCGAGAGATTATTCTTTTGAACCGGAAATTCTTAAACCGGATATTGAGAGCTTCAAAGCTTTGTGGGAGACAGCTTTCCCTTGAGCCGGATTTTAAACCAGAATCCTTCTTTTTAAGCCAGAAATTTTCTGACGGCTTTTAAATTTACACCAATATGGCGGTTAGGGTCCTGCATTAGATATCTTTTGCAAGACGGAGTAATTTCCCTTTTAAAGAAAGCAATATATAATATAAAAATATACTGGATGGATTTCACCTGATATGTTAGGCCAGGATTTATCCTCCGCCGAGTTGATGATCAGTTGACCATGACGGTGAAGCGACGCGGTGAACCATACAAACGGGCAAGTTAGCCGCATTATGTTGATATACATCAAACCGCGGAGGCGGACGGAAAAAACAACCGCAACATTAGAGGCAGTATGGATGCGGGCGAATCGCTACCGCTCTTAAAGTGACCAAATATCCTACATAGATAATATCATATACCGGAGTAATTTTGCTTGACCGGTTTAAACTTGGGATCAATATTAAGAGTGTGCTCAGCAAGTTCCCTCGGTACACCTGGCATGTCTGAAGGTTTCCATGCAAAAATGTCCCGGTTCTCACGGATGAACCCGATGAGCGCGTTTTCCTATTTCGGATCCAGATTAGCACTAATACTGAACTGCTTGGATGAATCGCCAGGAACAAAATCAACCATCTTGGTATCTTCTGCCGATTTAAACTTTAAGACCAGATCATGCTCTATAGTTGGCTTTTTCAAAGATGTCATATCCGCCGGATCAACATTGTCCTTATAAAATTTTAACTCCTCCTTTGCACAAACCGACTCAGCATAAGACGCATCACCTTCTTCGCATTCCAAAGCTATCTTACGGCTCCCATGCACTGTAATGGTTCCCTTGTAACCCGGCATCTTGAGCTGCAGATACACATAACAAGGCCGCGCCATGAACTTGGCATAAGCCGGACGTCCAAACAGAGCGTGATATAGGCTGTGGATCTTGACCACTTCAAAGGTCAATGCCTCCGATCTAGAGTCATGATCATCTCCAAAAACAACCTCGAGATCTATCTTACCAACTGGGTAGGCTGACTTACCAGGTACCATGCCATGGAAAACAGTGTCTGACGGCTTAAGATTTTTATCAGTCAACCCTATGCGACAGAAAGTTTCATAATAAAGGATATTGATCCTGCTCCCTCTGTCCATGAGTACCTTGGTGAACTTATACCCTCCGACCTGAGGTGCGACCACCAAAGCCAAGTGGCCCGGATTATCAACCCGGGGCGGGTGATCTTCCCGACTCCACACAATGGGCTGCTCAGATCAGCGCAAGTAACGGGGAACCGTCGGCTCAACAGCATTGACTGCCCTCTTATGAAGCTTCTGGTCATGCTTACATAAGCTAGTGGTGTAGACATGATAATGTCCACTATTCAACTGCTTCGGGTTGCTCTGATAACCAGACTGTTGTTGCTGTTGACTCCCCTGATTACTCTGCTGATCGTAACCACCCTGGTTGCCGTGATTACCTTGATCTCCTTGGAATCCAGAGTTAGAGCCGTCACCGCCATAACTCGGTCCGTGAGAGCCAGATCCCGAACCGCCACCTGGCCCATGACTGTCTTGAAAAAGATTGGAATTCTTGTACTCCTTCATAATGTAACAATCCTTCCAGAGGTGCCCAGACGCTCTTTCTTGCGTACCATGTCTTGGGCAGGGCTGATTTAGCATCTGTTCAAGATTGAAACCGGATCCTCTGGTCCGTGGTGGCGATTTACCCTTACGACGCTGACCGTTATGCTGCGCATTGGAGTTAGCCACAAAGTCAACACTATTATCAGCCTTGCGCTTACCGTTGCCTCCCTAGGTTGCCAGGTTATGCTGCTGCCCCTTGGTGTTGTTGCTCATCTTTCCCTTTCCCGGCTTTTTCGTCGTCAGACTCGGGGTCCTTGGTACCATCAGAGTCAGCATACTTAACCAGAGCCGCCATCAGTGTCCCCATGTCATTGCAGTGGCGTTTGAGCCACCCTAATTTCTGCTTTAGGGGCGTGAAATGACAATTGTTTTCCAACATCAACACTGCTGAGTCGGCATTGACGCGATCCGACGAGTGCGGGATTGTTGAGACCCGACGCACCCAATGGGTTGTCGACTCACCTTCTTCTTGGACACATGAGGCTAAATCCACAATTGACATGGGCTGCTTACATGTATCCTTGAAATTCTGGATGAACCGAGCTTTTAACTCGGCCCATGACCCGATGTAATTGGCAGGGAGCCCCCTCAACCAAGTGTGGGCCGTTTCCTCCAACATCAGGGGGAAATATTTAGCACACGCATCATCGCTGACATCTAGCAATTCCATGGCCATCTCATAACTCTCAATCCATGCCTCAGGAGGTAAATCGGCTATATAGTTAGGCACCTTGCGAGGACCCTTGAAATCCTTGGGTAGACGCTCATTACGTAGGGCCGGCACTAAACATGGCACACCCAAATTCCTGAAGTTTACACCTGGCTCCACAGAAGTGGTTGGATGAACCGAAGTAGGTTGACGGGCCGCATACTGTGCCGCCAGCTCGGCCTCTCGACGCGCTCTACCTTGTCCACTACATTCTGAGCATCAGCGCCACCGCCCGCCGGGTCATGTCCACAAGGCGGGTTATGGTTCCGCCCACTGCTTGACACAGTCGGCTCATCGATATGGCTGCTATAACTCTGGCTCAAGCGAGGGGTGGAGTGAATCCTGTCACGACTGTAAGAATAAGCCTGCTGCTGTACCAGTGCTGTCTGAAGGAGCTCTCTAGCCCTTCGTGTTTCAACCGCCGTCGGTGACTCGCCTTCAACCGGGAGAGCCACCAATCGTGACGCCGCAGCGATCATGTTATCCAAAGGATTAGAGTAATGACCCAGTGGCGTCCGCACGTACTGCGGCGAGTTATTGTTCTGACGAGGCGGGTCCGTCGTGCGCGGCTGAATCGGCATACCCGTCCCAGGTGCTTTGACCCGGTTGACCACTGCCGGGTTGCCGGTTCCTTCTCTCGGTGTGTTAAAGAGATTTCTTGCCTCGTAAATCAAGGGAAGAAGAGTTTGATGCCTCCTCCTCATGACTTCGTTTGAAGCGTTCTGATCTAGCATGAGTCGGTAAGACTGCAACCGAATCCGTTGCGCCTGAGCATCCAAAGCAGCCCGCTCCTCGGCCATCCTAGTGTTTTCTGTGCTTAGCTCCTCCTTGGCCAGCGCTATCTCATCGCGCAATTTTGCGACCGCCGCATTATGATGATCCTGATCCGCCGGGTTAACCACTTCTGTTAACAATGCTGTCAGCTTATCCAGTAGGTCAGTTAAGACCTGACCTGGTGGGCGCACCAGGTCTCCTGCCCTGGCAGCCGTTGTCGCTGCTGACTCGGAAATCAGCTCTGCTGTCGTCGACGAGTGCTGCACAGGTTGTGTACCGGCCATGAAGATTGCAACCTAGTTCGGCAGCTCACAGGGGTCTGGAATACTATCGCCATCGGAACAGCCCCCAAGCCGGCCGTCTTGAAGTTGATACAATGACTCGGTCTCACCAGTGGATGACTCACCATAAGAGTAAACCACAGCCTCACCACCAGATGTCGATCTATCCTCAGAATCCGCTCCATGGATAAATCCCACGAAGGCACGATTCATGGCGGGCCAAACCTGGGCGGGTCTCACACGCTGAGCCGTCTCGATGATGTCGGTGCAGATGTCCGGCTCAAGGCCCGGTTCGTCGACCTTGCCGATGAAGACGTGAATTCCACCGAAGGGGGCCCAGTACCCGTACTCAATTGACCCGGCCTCGGGGCCCCAGCCTGTGTCATCGATGTAGAGCTTGCCGCGATGACTCTTGGTCATCGAAGTTGCCCTCTAAGAACTTGAAACCATCGTGCGATAGCCCCACGGTGGGCGCCAACTGTCGTGGAATTGTCACGGCAGATGTCCTAGTGTGAAGACTTAGTCGTGGAGCCATCGCAACGAGATTAGCTTAAAGGGGTTAATCGGGACAAAGGACACAAGGAGTTTATACTGGTTCGACCCCTTGCGGTGAAGGTAAAAGCTTAATCCAGTTGGAGGTGGTATTGCTAGGGTTTCGATGACCAAGGAGCGAATACGCTTAACCTGGCTCTCGATTTGTTGTTTCTTGTCCTAAGCCGCTGCTGGGTCATCCCCTTATATACACGGGTTGATGCCCTGCGGCCTACAGAGTCCCGGCCGGCTTATATAATGTATCCGGCTCGGTGACCTTTCTTACATGCCTTACAATACAAGTCTATGTACATGGCGATTTATATCCGTGGGCCTTAAGCCGCCTTTGGGTTTGGGCCATCTACTAAGCCTATCTATGAACCGCCATTGTTAATATGCTCTTGGGCTTCATTGAGATGAACCGCCATAGGGATGACCCGGCCCCTCCTGGGCGGGTCATACCTGATAGTCATATCCCCAACAATTGTGGTAGAATATAACTTGCAAGTAATAATCAGAATATTCAGAACATAATTCAGCTTGCACTTCCGTGAATCAATCAGAGATAAAGTTGATCTTTATTTGACATTCAATCAAGTAGTCCCAATCAAATTAAATTTGAAGCAAGGTAGAAAGATGCAAGTCACAACAGGGAGGGACAGGAACACACAAAGGAGATGCAGGTGACGACACTTGCGCATGGCTACAGGCGGCAAATACTTCGGTTGGAAAGCAGTGGGTGTGATGAAATTCTTGATAAGACCCTGTAATCATTAATACAAATGTTAATATTATCTAAAAATTAAGGACTACTTGATGACTATAAACTTGATACTCCCTCCATTTTTGTATACAAGGCCACTATCAAAAATACATATTGCATCTATACAAGGCCACCAACACAAAACGAGGTAAGAATTAATGATCCTTCCTCGTATAAGCAAACCAGTTTGATGCATGCATGCATGCTGTGATAATGACGCTAGCTACTTTCTGCTAGACATCCGCTCATCTCCTATTCATTGCTTGCGTCCGCTCTTCTCCTTCTTCCTTCCTCATCCGTTCCATCTTCTTCTCTTCTCCTATGGCTAGTGGAGGCAGTGGTAGCGGAGCCTGGGTTATAGATGGCGATGGCAGCAAGTCGCACGCAGGCTGCCACTCGGTTTCAAGCAGCAGCGGACGCTGGGCTGCAGGCCACGGCGGCTCTGTTTCAAGCGGCGGCGGATAGGAAGCTGCAAGCGACGGTGGCTACGTTTCAAGCGGTGTCGACGGCTGGGCTGCAAGCGGCAGCCGCAGCTTTGTTTCAAGCATCGGAGATGGCCGGGCTGCAGGCAACGACATGGCAGCCGTAGCTGCCGTCCACCACGACGAGTTCGACTTCATCACCGGCCTTGTCGACTCCGGCGCAGAGACAGAAGACCAGCAGCTAGGCGCCGTCGACGTACAGTTGTCGGAGAAGATGCCACCATGGAGCATGCGATCTCTGAGTGCATTAGGAAGGTGGCTTGACGTAGAGAAGGGGACCGAACATGCACAGGTTCTGCTAGCCAGAGACCTCGTCGGCATGGAAGAAGACCTTGATAACTATGAGGAGGAAGAAGGTGTCTTCGTTGATGACGTAACAGAGATGTATCCACCCGAAGTGGTACATATTCCGGACTCCGAAAACTACGACCGGCGAGGTGAGTATGCACCTGATACATTTGACCCGGACACGGTAGTGCCGGATTCCATTGATATTGAGCTTGTAGATGAGAAGTAGTCTCCTCTTTCATGTCTTGGATCATTGTGTTGTCAAGTTTGAAGTGTCATTCCATTGTTGGATTATGAACTGTGCTACTCTTCCTTTAATCTTGCGTTGTTCAAGTTATGAGTCATGTTTTAGTCTTGTGCGCTTATGATTTATGAACATTGCTACTCTTGTTTAAGTGTGACGACTAAGTGTGATAATGGAGTACAAAAAAGTTGAATCTGAATGGTAAAAACTTGCATACATTAAGGCATAGATGTTTCCATTACAAAAGGATTACGCTGATGCAACACTGTCTACGAACTGATGACAGTCCTCGGCAGGCCACTTTGCATACATTAAAGCATAGATGTTTCCACTACAAAAGGTTTACGCGGATAGAACACCATCTACAGATTGAGAAATTCTTCGGCAGCTAAGATATATGACGGCTCGCACTTAAGCCTAATCGGTAGACGACCTTGCCTCTCGAGCAGCTTCTTCTTAATGTGAGGAAGGGCATAGTGAATGGAACCCTTAAGCCTAATTGTCTCAGCATGCAAGCTTGATGACTTAGCCAAATCCGGTTCATCCATTGAACATGATACTCAGCATAAGATTCATCCACTTTATCCAATATTTCCTAGATATTTTTTGGCATCTTTTTGTGAAACATAGACTGGATAGAAGCAAAGTAGCCAAGATCTAAAATGTTTTCATCTGGAGAGTTTGGTGGCTGACATACGATCCTAATGTCCCAACCACCGGCCTGTGCCACCTCTAAAACTTCCTTGTCATTCACCAAAACATGAGTTTTGGCATTGTCTTGCTGGATGTAAATAGTTTGATGGCGGTCCTCAGCAGGCCACTTTGCCTTTATCGCAGGAATTACTCTCGTGATGAGGAACGTGCGACTAACTTCCTTGTTCACAACCAGAATGGGCTTGAGCTCCAAAGCCCCATGTTTTCTGTTCTTGCTCTTCTTCAAGGCAGCCTTCTTCTCAACAAATGCCCACACACCGATCTTGCCATCAAAAGTGCAATTTCCATCAGCATCAAACCTCGGTCTCGCGACGACACACAAGAACATCACTTTCTCTATGTAGTTCTTGTTCCTCACGCTTCTCTTCGGATTTGGTTCTGTGGGGCCCAAGTAAAATTTCTGGCTTTTCTTCGTGCCGTAGAACCACTTTTCATCTATATGAACTTGATCATATCCTGCCTTGAACACAGGATTTTCCGGACAGCTCCCGGGCACCAGCTGGGACAGGCAGTACCGAACACGTGCCTTCTTATTGTCATCTGTTAAGTCAGGCTTAAGGTCATTTGAGTGACGCCTGATCTTCTTTTCCTTCAACCGACTGTAAACAGTGGATCTCTTCATATGCATTGCCGCCGAAAGATCGCATATAGTCGTCTGCTGACCCAAGGGTATTGCCTCCATCACGGTAGTGTCTATCTCAACCCTTTTCCGTCCACAATTTTTTGCCTTCTTGTTGATCACAGAGTTGACTCCATGAAGAGTTTGGCTTCTATTCCATATGCGCCTAAGACACCTCGGGGAAACATGCAAGAGTTGTGCCAATTGTTTGGGAAGACCACGCTTCAACCTACCATTACCATTTCTCGCCAGAATCTGTGAATATATGTTGCGCTTGCAGTCGTCAGAATACCATGTCCTCCTTACGATGTTTCCGAAATGATCTGCATACAAATGATCACACTATTTAGTTCATTGCTTACTGTTTTGAACTTTACAACTACTGTTTCACTATACACTACGTACTCCCTAACCATCAGAGATTATAAACTAATGCAACCTCTACGTGACAACCTTAACCAGTACTCATGCAAAACCTCTAACACATAAATGGAGATAAAAACTTATTGAGATCAACGCCCACACCATTCGTGCCGTCGACCGGTTCATCCTCGTCACCAGCCGTGCTCGACAAACCACCCGTGCCGGAGGTATCACCCCCCATGCCAGAATTGTTTCCTGCACCGTCCGTCTCGCGGCACGCTCCGGAGGTGTCACCTCCCGTGCCAGAGCTGCTGCCCACACCGTCTGTGTCGCGGCGCGCTCCGGAGGTGTCACCTCCCGTGCCAGAGCTGCTGGACCTTGTCGTGGGATAAATCCACGTAGCATCTCCGATGCCCACAGTTCGTTCAACAGCGCGCCCGAAACCATCATGACCCATGACGATGCGACGACCTCAACCGGTAAGCCCAAGGCTGCCAGCACAGCGTCCCCTGCTGGCTTGACTACAGCCGCCGTGCCCGCTGCCGGCCTGATTGAAGCCACCGTGACCGCTGCTGGCCTGCTCGAAGTTGTGCCCGCGGCTGACCAAACCGAGACGCCCGCCGTTTCTTCCGCCACCTCGTCTGATATTGCTCGAGGAAGCCGATGCCTCGAAGCCGCCTCGTCCGCGACCGACAAACCCGAGGGCGGCATGCCCACGTCTGGCTCATGCGGCGCTGGACGAGGTCTGGCCGGCGCGCCAACCTTTGGTGATCACGTGCCCGACGAGGCCGAGCATCCCTCGTTCGGCGGCTCCATGACCTACAGCACCAGTAGAACCTCCGCCAGTGCCACTGAACCGATATCCGCTACCACCACCATGGATGTCGTCTTCAACCTCCTCTACACGGACGTTCAAATCAGGAAACATCCTTTGGTTTATAGCCGCTGGCCTACAACTTGATGCGTCTCAGTATGAACAGTGGAGTATAAATAGCAAACAGGTCAGTGTTTGGCGCCCGCGAACGTTTGGAAAAGATGGCGTGGACGAGCAAAAGATGGCGCGGGCAAGAATATGGAAAAAAATGGCGCTGACGAGCAAAAGATGGCGCGGGCAAGTATTTGTAGCCCGTTTTTCGGACGTCCAATGCATGCTCTGCATGGCTGCATGCAACGAGTGAAAGCGGGGGGGGGGGGGGGGGGGGGGGGGGGAAAGAGAGAGCTGTGCGCGGGATTAAAAATTGCTCTTCACGGGCGGAGCAAGGGGAGTGACGGAGTTTGCTTGCTGTTCGCCGCCCGAAGGATTGCATGCGGGGTGTTAATGTTCATGGTAAACAAAAGAAGAGTTGGATGGCAAAGCACACATTAAATTCTACCTAGGTACCTGTAATCTGAGATAGTGGCCTTGTATACAGAAATGGAGGGAGTAGTAAAGATGTGCATCGCTGAAAAATTACAAATGAAGTTCAGAGCGACAGGTATAGATGACAACAAACTTCACAATCTAAAATGGTGATCTTGGACATACTCTTGATTACATCAATTTGAGGAGCACTAGAACAAAAGTTGAAGCAGCAAATCACTGAGGAAATACCGTAAAGAAAACAAACCTAAGATGGAAGACCTCCGGCACGGCGGCCTCAGGACTGAAGGTTCTCGGCGTGTCCCCTAGCCGTGGATTGGGGAGACGGCGGGTACAACGTGGGTATGGCCAGCGAGGGCCACTGGGAGGGCGCTGACATGTCCCCTGCTTGCAGATTGAGAAGACGGCAGGTACGTCGCGGGGCCGGCGGGGAGGGCCAGCAAGGGCCACCGGGTGGGCGCTGGTGCAACGATCGGATGACGGGGTGGGCGCTATTGGGGCGGCGGAGGAGGAGGGGAGCGGTAGCTTCACGTGGGTAGGAGAGGCAGGCGGCGGGGAGCGCTGGTCCTTTTGGGCAGGTGGCGTCGCGGCCGAGGAAGCGCCCCGATCCTCCTCGCGCCAGGTAGCCGCTGGAGCCCGCTCGCTGTCAAGCACCTCCTTAGCCGCTGCCAGGCTTCTTCTTCTCCTCCCTCTCCTCTTATCCTCTCCTAAAGATGCACTGTCGCCCCGATCTGGTTGTTTCTCGTATATTATATTGTGCCTTCTTATCCTCGTAGTTGAACAACTGCGGGCAGCAGAGTTTTCGTCTGCCCATGAAAATTGCTAAACACGGTTTTGGCTGAGGATTAGTATAATCTTAACGATTAGATTAAATTAAGTGATCCTCATCATGGGGTGTAATTGGTTTGTACTATTTTGTGTAGCTTAGGCTGGGTGCGCTTAGCAATGAATATGTTTGCTTGTTTAATAGTAGTAGAGATAAATTTAGTATTCTCCTTTTGGGGCATAGACACGAACAGCTATGGTGCACACGAGTTGGCTACAAAATCTGCAACTCTTTTGAGTTCATGTGTGACAATACGCATGTGCACTCGTACATGCATGCACCCTGCACATACTACTAGCATGACGCACACACTCACCACTCACGCAACACACCAACAGAATGCACGCACCCAACGGCAGCAAGCTACAACATTGCATAATCGTCATCGTCCGCGGTCAGATGCCATGGCCTAGCACGACTACTCCGGCCAGTCTACTCCACCAGGTCCTGGCCCCGGGTGCCTCCATTTTTTCCTCTTACTGATGCTCGTGTGCAGTGCGTGTGCACACACATAGAGAGAAGAATTATAGGCAGCCAGACACTGATGCTGCTAGACACTTGCTATTTGTTTTCCTTCATTTAATATACACACTGTACCACATAGTCTGCTAGGATGAACTTCCTTGTCTTTCAACTCCAGAGAAAAGCGATGCATCGGTGAAGAATGTAAACTAGTGTGCGTCATGAGGCTCCCAAATATAGTATACAGAATTTTTTACAGCAAGTGAATTGCTCGACATAGCAGGAAGGGATCCCCTGTAGATTCTATGAGAAATGGAACCACTGCCAACTATACGCTGACACTTTTTTTGTTGTCTGATAGAAGTCAAATTTGCGGTGCATGCTAATATTCAGCAAAGGGATCTTTGAACTTTGTCTCTCTATTTTTTCTGAACTTTCAGCAGAGGGATCTTTGAAATTTGTTCTTAATATCCCTTCTTCACTGAATCGCATTAGTAGTAGTACGGCTGCATCAGCTCACCATGTTTTGGCCGCGGACCTTGTGCGTTGCAGGACGATGAGGCAGACCACTACGGTAGATGTTGTGAGCTTGGGGAAAAGCTGAGGCAGCCTTTAATGGCGGGTATCCTCCCAAACTAGTGTACAACAGTGGTTGCAGCGCGGCCACGTGGTGGTGGGTGAAAGACGCTGGCCGGGGAGGCCATTGCCCCTCGATGCGGTGGCTAGCATCCCTGCGTGTGGAGGAGGAATCTCTCGACCTGCCACTTTTTCACAGCCCGAGCTGCTACATCTTCAATCTTCACGAGCACCTCCCCCAACATCCTCTGATCCTCTATCACCACGGTGATGACGCGCAGAGGGGTCATGGCTATAGCACGAGGTAGCGAAGGTAGCGATGATGCCCATGGTGTCATAGGCTCATGCTAGATTGCTTGTGTGGCCCACGTAGACCGCGTCGAGCGGAGCGCAAGGCGTGATGGCATTGAGGCAACGGAGCTAGAGCCTGTGGGATGCTGTAGTGGGCTCTGTGAGACGACCGCGTCGGCGGCAGAGGGGCCCATCGCCGAGAGGAGGTAGGAGGAACCGGCCGATGGGGCTCGCGCAGGAATTCTGGACCAGGGGAGGTGTGCCGCCGGCCGACTGTTGTGGGGCTTGCGCCGGGATTCGGAGCCGAGGGCGGCGCGCCGCCAACCGACTGTGGCGGCCTCATGTATGGATTTGAGGATGGGGGCTGCGGTAGGGACTCCAAGAGGGTGGGCGGCGATGGGGGAATCCGGGAGGGCGCGTGGTAGTGGGGTGGTCAGGGAGGTCGTGCGGCGGTGCGGCGGCCTGGGGCACGGCGGGAGCTCGGCGGGGATCGAGGGATTGAGAGGGAGGTGGTGGGTCGAGAAGTTCAGAGCAGTAGGGTGGTTCTGTTTTTTCTTTTGTCGCTACCGGTCGAGGAGTTCGGGAGTAATCTCGTGGTGTCCTATATAGGCTGAGCTATGATCAAAATAACTATTCTGATCCTGGGATCAAAATAGGGTATATATATCTAAGGGTGCTTTCGGGTTTGCGAGGCAGGTGCCACCAAATTGTGTATTTAATGTTTTAAACATCCCTAATATTCCTTCATATATTTGGCCACTTCCACGTGGTTCTTGACTTCTGGCCTCACTCATCGATCTTCGACGACGCGCCCAACCGTGGGCCCACACGGTCAAAGTTGTGCACTGGAACTTTGAACATCACAGACCATCCTTTTCACTCATATATATTTCGGCCACATGTTGGTGTGGCTGTCTTCTGACCCTCTCTAATGTTATTTTTTACTGCAAAGACTCTTATGACGCTCAACGGACACGGGTATAATATCTTAACCGTGTGCGATACAAGTGCGCTGTGAATAACCACACCTGCGCAAGCGCGAGCAAATTAAAGTGGAGGTACTGGCTCAACTATGTGCGATGCAAGTGCGCTGTAAAATGACCATGACTGCGCAAGCGCGAGCAAAGGGTGGAGGTACTGGCTTAGCCGTGTGTGATGCAAGTGTGCTGTAAAACCACCACCTGTGCAAGCTAAAGACGGGTAAGTTTATTTGGAAATTAGTACGGACCGTGTGCGATAGACCAGCTAGCTAGAAATGTAAATACAAACTAGCCGCCTTGAGCATTGTAAAAATCGGTGGTTCCACGCCACTTTTCCTTATTACCATACACGCATATTGTTATTGGACCGTGCGCGATCTTGGGCACTCTCGCCCCGCTTTAATAACTTTACCCAAATTTTAGTAGCCGTCGTACTTCAACCGTCGCCCACACTCCTCCAGCACCGACCTTATAGTAAAATTGCAGTAGCCGAGGCATTTGAACCGTCACCCTCCCTCGTCCACCACCATCTCCACCCACCATTACTAAAATTTTCAGTAGCTGCGGCGTATCCTCAAACACCCCCCCTCCACAGTCCCCCACCCACCCCTCCCCGAACCCTAGCTTGTCGGCGCCACCGCCAACCCCTGTCGGTCCGGCCGTTCCTCCTAGCTTAGATAATAAAGTTCAAGTTACCCAGCGATCCCATACCGTCTCCCCACTCCCCTGAGTTTTTAGATGAGGCCTGTGTTGTCCCTCCCCGCCAGGTCCACATCCCCTGCTCCAGAATGTCGCAGCCTAAGCTCGACCACGTATCCTGGGGAGCCCGACGAGCGTCCGACCACAGGTTTATCATGGCCTCTTCGGTGGACATTGGCGAGGTGGCCGCCGTTCTCCCCGACCTGTCGATCCAAGAGAAACACGTCACCGGGGAAGCCGGCGAAGACGTTGACTACGGTGCCATGCTGAAGGCTTCATGTCGGTGGGCTAGCATATTACTATATCTCGAGAAAGCTAGCTACGACATCAAGCTCATCCATAGCGACGACTTCACGCGCGCCATGTCACAGGTTAAGTGGTCCATCCCCAACCCCTTTGCTTCAACCGCCGTCGATCTCTTCGACGGCCCTGACGCTGATCTCCTCAGCCAAGCGGTCAAGGATTTGCGAGCTTTATATGCCATCGAGCCCATTTTGTCATTTTTGAAGGACACGTTCTACGGCGGTGGCTTGGGATCCTCAATTGCCAAGTCAGATCTCATTGACCACGACCACGACCACGACCATGAGGAGGGCACCCACGAAGGTTCTTCCAAGGTGAAGCAGCCCATCTGTGACATCAGAGAGCGCACCATGGGTCTGTGCTCTTCCAACTCGAAGGATCCCGTCCATGAAATGTGAGGCAACATTCTATCAGCAAATCATACCTTTTCTAGCTTGCCAACCTGTACCCTTTGTTGTAGTAGCATTTGTCGTGCGGTGCCTTAACTGTGCCGTGTTTAATTATTTTAGGTATGCAAAAATGTATTGTTCAATAGGGCTATGTGATGTTTAAGTATGAATTGTCCACTTCAGTTTCACGAATGGCTATATTTGGTTGTTTATAGTGAGTAGATGTCTTGTTTATCGGTATTTGGTTGTTAGGTTGGTTGGAGTGAGCATTTTTCCAGTTATCGAGCAGATGCCTTGTTTATATGTATTTGGTTCTTAGTTTGGTTACAGTGAGCATTTGTCCAGTTATCAAGCAGATTCCTTGTTTATCTGTATTTGGTTGTTAGGTTGCTTTTTTAGCATTTGCCGAGTTGTCAAGCAGATGCCCTGTTTATCTGTATCTGCTTGTTAGGTTCGTTGCAGTGAGCATTTGTCCAGTTTTAGAGAATATGCCATGTTTATCTGTATTTGCTTGTTAGGTTGGTTGCAGTGAGACTCTGTCCAGTTTTCAATGGCTATATTTGGTTGTTATACTGCTCATTTATGCCTTGTTTATTTCAGTCATTCACAATGTGTTGTTCATTATGTGCAAGTCGGAACTGTGCCGCTCGACTACATCAATACCAGTTTGAACGGCTATATTTGGTTCTAGTTATTCCCGGTGTAGTTAACACATGCCCTTTATTTCAGTTTTACACATTTATCCAGTGTGATGTTTAAGCATTACCTACGTTCTATTCATTTCCAACAATACCAATTTGAATTGCAATATTTGATGGTTGTTAAGCCTACTGTCGGTAACATTGGCTTCCATTTTATATCCGCTTTAACAGCATGCTGAAACCAACACATTCAAGCTATCATTTGGAGATGATGTTGTTTACCTTTACTATATTTGTTTGATGTTAAGGTTGTTGTACTTATCATGCCTTTCCGCTACTTATGCATGACAACAACGGGAGTGGCCACCATTTTCCGCCAAGGTTAGCTTCATCCCTCGGCTTGTACTCCCCTCGCCGTTCCATAATGTAGTGCATATAGATCCAGGCCTGGACACTTGTTAGCTTCTAATATTGACTTGTTGCTTGTAGGTACATATGCCCTTGGCAAGGATCCACGCATCGACCCGTCTTGCATATGGGGCAATGAGATATTTATGAACAAGCATCAAGTGAGGAAACTAAAAAGGGTTACTAGCAAAAAGATACTAATGGTGGCAAGCAAATTATTTGTTTATGCTCTATCCAACACGACAGTGAGCTGTAGGATGGTAACTACATACTCTGCAACCTTCTCTTTTTACTGCCCATAATGAGTTGTTAGACAACAATGTCTAAATATTTTTCGTTCGCAATGGTTCCCGAAGCAGTTCACTCAAGATTACCTCGCAAAGTACATGATTGGTGGACACACAATGATCATCGAGAAGTCGTAATAAAGACAATGAAGGATGGACGGGCATCCATCACAAGGGGTTGGCCTAGAGTCGTGTGTGCATTATGCATGGAGGAGGGCACAATATGGGCATTCCGCTTCACCTTCTCTAGAAACCAGAATGTCTTTCGCCTCTCTCTTTACGGTCTTTAGTACAACTGTGGTTCATCATTCTTTACTTGGTGCTTCTGTAGTTCTTCAGTATCTGTACCTGTGGATTGGTGGTTGAACCTATATTTCTAATAAACATGGTTGGATATGAAATAAGTGATTGCCTACTTTCAAATTCAAAACATGTGATTTTTAAATTAGGGATTAATTAGGGATTACACTGCACACTATTTGCGAAAGCGAAACATCTGCGATAGACGTGGAGATCAGAAACGTTTCTAGGATCCAGTACGTGTGTGATCAATCTACACTGCACACACGACATCCTCTTAAAAACTGTTTGCATTAGGCCACCCTGTGCAAACATTTACCACATAAAAACTGTGTGTGATGGACAACCTTTGCCACACAGTTTCTTCTAGACACCGTGTGTGATGCATTCAATAACGCAAATGATAAAATTGTTGATATCGTCTGCAATGGCAACGCTATCACAAACGATTTAATGGGGAAAATTGTGTGTGATGTACGTGTGAACAGAAACATTTTCCTTGGAGCGACTGCGTGGGATGTACATACGAACGGAAATGTTTAGCGGGGACTGACTGTGTGGGATGTACTTGCGACCGGAAACAATTTTGCCTGTATAATTGTTTTTTTAGCTCTGCTGTATGTATTTTTGTAATTGAGCGCTCGTCGGTCGCACATGAACTCATTTTGCCGAGCGTGTGTGCCAGGAGGGAAAATCCCCGATGGTTTCTGGGTCGTGTGGGAAGGACCTCCCTATCGCCGTCACTCACTAGGCGACGATTCCAAATGCCTTCGCGGAAAGGTGTTAAAAAACGTTTGTATAGCACCAACACGTACCAGTGGGAGTTTTCCCCATGAGGGTCACAAATGGATCAGTGACCTGAGCAACACTCCTCTTCCTGCTATCCACATCCAGCATCTCTAAATCATGATTATCCTCATATTCTGTGCCAATAGGATCCTTCTACGACTATCCACGTCCAGGTCCATGACCTGTTCTACCCCTTCCTTTGTTGCCTCCTTGCGCCCTTCCAGCCCCAGGGCCGCGACCTGGCCCTCTGAATCATCCACTCTCAATCCTTTAAGCACCAATGCCAATGGGGGAGTAAGCGAAACCCTAGCGAGAGGGGATTATCTGACCCGTAGGTTGCGACTTGCGATGCCGCTCCGGGTGGGTATTTTATTTGGGCCAGCGACTTCACATAAATTATAATATGTCCAGAGAACGACAGATTCTATTTAGCGCGCATAGTGTACGTTGGTTTTTTATGGCCCATGAGGTGATGGCTGCTTATACAGAAGTCGCAACTGGCTTTTTACTGATGGCCCCAAACAGGAGACATAACAGCAAGCTTCCGGCCCATCAGGCATAAAGCTTATCGCCACCTTTTTTGTATTTTTCCTTTTTGTTTTTAGTTTTTCCTTTTTCATTTTTTTCAAATGCCTGAACTTTTCTCTAATTCATGAACCTTTTCTGAATTCTTAAACTTTTTTAAAATTTTCAAACTTTTTAAAAGAAAAGTTGTGCATTTTTTCATCTGCGTGAACTTTTTTCAAAAAAGAAGTTTCTGTAAGTCAACCAAAAAATAGGCGAGAAAAAACAGGAAGGAAGCCATCGAGCGATAACGAACCAATAGTGCAAGATGGGACGGCCCATATAGGCGGCTTCATGCGTTAGATAGGGAAATTGACGTCGGAAGCGTTGTATAGGAGGTTCTGAGAGAACGTGTGAGTAAACTAGTCGACCTACACACATATTGGGCTTTATTTATCACGTTATGCCTTTCCAAGCCCATGAGCTGCTTCTTTGAAGTTATCATTTGGGCTTTTCTGAAACCTTGTATGTTGTGAACACCATCTCAGAGGATTTCTCGTTCTAAAGAAAAACAAAACAACCACGATACTCCCTCCGTTTGAAATTACTTGTAGCAAAAATTGATGTATATAGACGTATTTTAGTTCTAGATACATCCGTTTTTATCCATTGCTGCGGTAAGTAATTTGGGACGGATGGAGTATTTTAATTAGAAGAAGAAATCTAACGTACAAACAACCTGACTTTAGCGACAGATCCAAACGATTCTGTCACTGCCCGCTCCGCATCACACTCTACATTTGCTTGCTCTGTTTTCTCTCTCCCTCATGGTTTTCTTGCTTTACCTCTCTCAGATGGTCAATGCAAGCCCCATGGCCCCGCCAGTCCCACTCTTTTCTTTCCTTTTTTCAACTTGTGCAATTCCTACGAGGAAAAATATGTGTGAATGCAAGTAGAGCTCTGGTCGTGCTCAACTCAAAAAAAATCTAACAACCAACTAGGCTAGGCCATGATTCACGTCTGATGAAAGGAATCTATCAACTTTAGCTCCGCATCACAAAAATAAACATCAATTTGGACACTAAAAAAAAACGGTTCAGATCTGAAATCATGGCACTCGGGCCCTAGTGACAAGCACTAAGCATAGCAAAGTCATAGCAACATCAATCTCTGAACATAGTGGATACTAGGGATCAAGCCCTAATAAAACTAACTCGATTACATGATGAATCTCATCCAACTCCTCACTGACCAGCGAGCCTACTAAGGAATTACTCACTCCCGGTGGTTAGCATCATGGAATTGGTGATGAAGGATGGTTGATGATGACGAAGACGAAAGATCCCCCTCTCCGGAGCCCCGAACGGACTCCAGATCTGGCCTCCCGATGAAGAACAAGAGGTGGCAGCGGCTCCCTATCGTAAAACGCGATGAAACTTCCTCTCCTCTTATTTTCTCCAAAATAGGAATTTATAGAGTTGGAATTAAGGTAAGCGGAGCCTCGTGGACCCCACTACCCACCAGGGCGCGCCAGAGGGGGTGGCATGCCCTGGTGCCTAGTGGGCAGCTGCCCCCCTCCAGTGGGTCTTGGTTCCAATATTTTTTATTTATTCCAAAATAATTCTCCAAAAAGTTTCTTCCAATTCCGAGAACTTTTATTTCTGCAGAAAAACAACACCATGGTAGTTATGCTGAAAATAGCGGCAGTGCGGGTTAGTTTCATTCAAATCATGAAAATTAGAGTCCAATACAAGAGTAAATGCGTTAGGAAAAGTAGATATGATGGAGACGTATCAAATCCCCCAAGCTTAACACATTGCTTGTCCTCAAGCAATTCAGTTGACAAACTGAAAGTGATAAAGAAAAACTTTCACGAACTCTTTTGCTCTTCTGTTCACATATATATATATATGCTTAAATAGCACCCAGGTTTTTAGCAACGATCATGACTAACCATGCAAACAATAACTCTTAGAAATTATATTCACTCATATCAATGACATAATCAACTAGTGAGCAATAATAAAATATCTCAAATGCCAAAACTTTGTCAAAACAGTCATGATATAATATGATAATAATGGTATCTCGCTAACCCTTTCTGAGACCGCAAAACATAAACGCAGAGCACCTCTAAAGTTTAAGCAGCGACTAAACATTGTAATTCATGGTAGAAGAGATTCAGTCATGATGCATTCAACATTAACTATACACAATGCATGAGGATGACAATAGTGCTCTCAGGACTGGTGCTTGTTTAAGAAGGTGATGACTCAAAATAAAAGTAAAAATAACATAAAAGTAAATAGATAGGCCCTTCACAAAGGGAAGCATGGATTTGTAGAGGTGCCAGAGCTCAAAGCTTAAATAAATATAATTTTGGGAGGTATACCCTTCCTGTCAACATTACGACCAACAGTTTTCAATATCTTCCATGCGAAACAAATTAGCGGCGGTTCCCGAGCAATAAAAGTAAAGTTTACTCCCCCTCTACCAACAAACACAAGCCATGGCTAGCCGAATCCTCGGGTGCCCTCCATACCAACAACAGTCCGGGGGAGTTTTGTTTAATTATTTGTAATTTTTGATTTTGGGACTGGGCATCCCTATTACTAGCCCCTCTCGTGCAAGTACGAGTGAATAAACACTCATCATGAGAATAACCCGCTTAGCATGGGAGATACAGATCACCCCCTGTTGCTCCATGAGCGGTCCGGGCACAAAAAAAGATGTTCATTTGAATTTTTAGAGGTGGCACATGCAAATTTACTTGGAACGGCAGGGTAATACCACATATAGGTAGATATAGTGGACTCATCTGGAATAACTTTGGTTTAAGGATTTTGATGCACAAGCAGTATTCCCGCTTAGTACAGGCGAAGGCTAGAAGTTCGGTTGAGAAGCTACCAGCTAGAGAGCAAAAACGGTCATGGTCATGCATTATGAACAATTAACATTGAATACTGGCATGAGTAGGATATAAACACCATGAACATAAATATCATGGAGGATATGTTTGTTTTGATTCAACTACATGCGTGAACATGTGCCAAGTCAAGGCACTTGAAACATTCAGAGGAGGATACCATATCATCATACTACATCACAACCATTTTAATGCATGTTGACATCTAAGATAAATCATTATCCACTCCTAGCTACTTCAACACGGCATGAGCAACTATAATCTCTAATTGGCAACATAAACATGTTTAATCATAATATGCTGAAGCATGGATACTGAGTTAAACATATTTACAAAAAACAAGTTGAGTTCATACCCGCCTTTCCTTACCTCAGTCACTTCATCATATATCATCAATATTGCCTTTCACTTGCACAACCGAATGATATGGCAATAATAATAGTGCAAGAATGTCGTGGACTAAGTTGGAATCTGCAAACATTTTATTTAAAGGAGAAGACAAAACAATTTTGCCCTTTGTTAGATCAACAATAATGCATATGAGAGGCACTCCACATTTTCATCGTGATCTTCTCCTTGGTATGACTCAACACAACAAAAGAAAAGAATTTCAGAGAAACTCACTGAGATATTTTTGGAGTTATTAGTTTTTCTTGAAAGAAGCAAATTGAAGAAAGAAAAAACAAAACGAGAAAAAACTATTTATACGGGAAAGCTTCCAACAAGCAAAAGAAGGAATGAGAAATCTTTTTTTTGGGTTTTCTTTTCATACTACAAGTAATTAAACTAGAAAGAAAAACCGAAAAGAAGAAAGAAATATTTTTGGGGTTTTCTCAAAGTTTTTTAAACACACAAGAAGAACGCGAGAAAATAAAAACTAGCATGGATAATACAATGGAAAAGTATGAACACCGACAACTGGAATGAAGTGTGTGAACATGAATATAATGTCGGTGGAAATATGTACTCCCCCAAGCTTAGGCTTTAGGCCTAGCTTGGTAATCACCACCCACGTCCTGGATAATAGTCAGAGTGATAACTCATGGAGGTTCTTGGTGCAGCCTCCTCAGCCTGATGGGCGGCCTCCACCACCGTGTTGTACTCGCGCGCCTCTCTCTCATAGATGTAGTATCTTCCTTTACTCTAATAATCAAAGGGAACATGTATAGGAAAAATAACATATGCAATGGTTTTTTTATTGAACATCAAGTTGTAATTATAGTTATGGCTCTAGCCTTAATGAACTTATGACGCTACATGGCCCCAAAGTCTAAGTACTAGGTAGGTAAGATAGGATCATTAGGCCAAGGTGACACACCCAGCTTCCTATCTATACGGGAGGCATAAATCTCACTATAAAAAGTGACCACTATCAACATTATGTTGCAACCTCTGTGCAACGATTGCTCCAAGATTATAACATTTAATTCATGTTAAAGTAGTGTGTATGAGGCTCAAATCTGGGGCATAGAGGGTACTGCAATCTTGTTTGCCCATGATGCATTTGCCATTAAAGAATGCAAAGTAACGAATTGATAGAAATTGTATACTTTTTATTCTAGCTTGTGTCACTCCTCTATCCTCACCACAACATAGACTAGTTAAAAACATCTCATACTCAGAGTTTGGTGGTTCGTCCAGCGAACCCTAGTATGGAATTTTTCATGCAACACAGAACTCTTCTAGAGGCATGGTGAAGGCATTATCATAATGGCTAAATGCAACTCTAGAATCACAGGAATGAAATTTAAATTTCTTAGTGAACGTCTATGTGAGGTTGAGATGTTGAATGCACTTATCTGCGATGAAGGGAGCGAGCTCAGTGTTGTGAACATACTACTCAAATTCTTCCTTGATACATGCACCTAACATGAACTCGTTACACGACCATATGCACGATTTGGTATCAACGTCCCGCATCGAGCTTGCACTTGGCTCAACATAAGACTGTCGTATCGATGATGCCTCTGAGGACCTCCTCATCAAAATCTCCTCCCAGGGAGATACATTTTATTTGCGAACAATTTTTGAAATTTTTTAGTCATAAAATTTTGTCGACAAAAATTCACAAGATTGATAGCTACTACTCATATGGATGCCTAGAGGCCATTTCAAGCATTCAAACTACTTGGAACTCATAGAATTCAGCATGCAAGCTCATATACAGCAGCACCAAGAGTAGCTAATTACTTGAAATAGAAACCACTAGAACAAAAACTAATTGGAGCAATGGAGGAGTCACATACCAACTACCAATCCTCCAAAACAGTTTCGAAAACGGAGCTTCGAGCAAAGAGATCAAAATCCACGGGTTTAAGAGCAAGAACACGGGAGAGAGACATAGAATGATTTTTTTTCTGGAGGTAGGTGGTGAAGTGAGTTGAAGGGATAAGTGAAGGGGGCCTTGTGGAGCCCACTACCCACCAGGGGGCGCTTGGGGTAGCTGGCACGCCCTGGTGCCTAGTGGGCACCAGGGGCACCCCCCTGTGATGTTATTTGTATCAGAAATTCTTAAATATTCATGTCAAAATTTCAGGTCATTCTGAGCACTTTTATTTTGGGCACCTTTTTATTGCACAGAAAACTGAGAAAACATGATAAACATGGCATTTTGTTGTATTTAACTAAAAATAACAGAAAATAAAAAGTGGGTATAGAAAGTTGTGCTTACTAAATTCATCGACCACATGTCTCTCAAAAGTAATCCATTAATAAGGTTGATCAAGTCTTATTAACAACCACTTTCGATTAACATGAACCCCAAGAACTTTTGTAGAACACAAAGTTACCTCAACGGAGAAAAGCATCTCCCCAACAATAAGTGTTTCATATTTATTTTTGGATGTAGGCAGAGGGAGTTGAAAACTTCCAATAGTAATTGTCGGAGATTTTTGAATAACATTAATACCATTCACTTGAAATTGTTTCTTTGAAAAGTGCACCATATGCTCATTACCATTGATATGAAAAGTGACTTTGCTTTCATTGCAATCAATAACAGCCTCTGTAGTATTAAAAAAGGGTCTATCATGGATAATCCACATGTTGTCGTCCTCAGGCATCTCAAGTATAACAAACTCTGTTAAGATAGTAACTTTTGCAACAACAACGGGCACATCCTCACAAATACCGATAGGTACGCCAGTTGATTTGTCAGCCATTTGCAATGATATTTCAGTGGGTGTGAGTTTCTTCAAATCAAGTCTTCTATATAAAGAGAAAGGCATAACACTAACACCAGCTCCTAAATCACATAAAGCAGTATTGACATAACTTATTTTGATGGAACATGGTATCACTACAAAAAAGACACATTCGTGACATTTTGGGCCAAACGAATTTTTTTTCTGTCATGCTTATGACAGTTCTATGATGATAATTGTGACAAAACCTGGTATCATCATAGATGTGGTGGGCTCCTACTTCTATGACAAAAAATCATGACAGCAAATGGGATTTTCATCCTGGGCGGGCCGGAGACGCAGTTGCATGACATTCTTTGGGTCGTCCATGACGGAAAAAACCATGGTAGAAGCGAGGGTGAGGAAAACATCGGTGAATTCCCAGTTATGGTGGGTGCTCGGGGCCGAGCGATGCACTGTGGTTTACCCGTTTCTCTCGTGTACACGCGTGTGTGCGAGGCGTTGGCTAACTGAACCCGAGCAATCGCATGTTACTGAACCCGAGCGATCGATCCCTTGGCTGTTAACTGAACCCGAGCGATTCATTCGCTGCTGATTGAACCCGAGCAATTTCTTCACCGCTGTTGCTAACTAAACCCGAGCGATCGATCACTGCGGCTGATTACTGAAGACGATCGAGCTCCCATGCGAGACGTAGCCAGCCGGTGTTGGGTTGCCTCTCGATGAACAGTGATCATTGCTACTGTGCGTGTTGTACGTAGAATGAGTCGAGACATGGTGAGTCGAGCCGGTTGGTTGGTCGTGGATGAATAGTTCTCGGTGGGGGTTGGATGAACAGGACCCCGTGGTAGTAGGTCATTGCCGCTGGATGAATAGGACCCCGAGGAGGCCGCCGCACCCCACCTGGTTGGGGTGGATGAACAGGACCCCGTGGAGGCTGGATGAACTACAGCCGGTGGAGGCTAGATGAACAGTATCCGTGGATGAACAGTAGCCCGTGGAGGCTAGAGGAGGTCAACGGTGGATGACAAGTAGCCCATGGAGGCTGGAGCAAGGCAGTAGACGGTGGATGAATAGGACCCTGTTTCGACCGTAGGTGCTCCAACACAAGTCTGTTTCCTCCGTTTTCCGGTACGTCACACCCCTCTCGATCAACAGGACCACATTTTGACCATAGGCACTTGAACACAATTCCGTTTCCTCTATTTTGCGATACGCCAGACCCCTCCCGATGAACAGGATCCTATTTCGACCGTGGCCGGTCGAACAAAAGGCTGTTTCCTCCATTCTGTGGTACACCAGACCCCGTTTCGGCTATTCCATCCAAGCCGGTTGGCTCCCGTTGAACAGGACGCATGTAACACCCCGTATGTAACCTGCCATATTTGTATTCCAAATCTTGCCATTTTCGGCACTAAGTTATCATATTCCCTCGTGGTTGGGTTTTGTCTTTGTTTTGCTTTTTTCCATGTCATGCATCTCATATCTTGTCATCATGTGCATTACATTTGCATACGTGTTCGTCTCATGCCTCTGAGCATTTCCCCCGTTGTCCGTTTTGCATTCCGGCACTCCTATGTCCTCCGGTGTCCCTTTTGCCTCTTTTCGTGTGCGGGTGTTAAACCTTCTTGGATTGGACCGAGACTTGCCAAGCGGCCTTGGTATACTACCGGTAGACCGCCTGTCAAGTTTCGTGCCATTTGGACTTCGTTTGATACTCCAATGGTTAACCGAGGAACCGTAAAGGCCTCGTGTGTGTTGCAGCCCAATACCTCTCCAAAGTGGCCCAAAGCCCAGCTAAACCCCCTCCATCATCTCGGTCGTTCGATCATGATCGCGTGGCCGAAAACCGCACCTCATTTGGACTCTCCTAGCTTCTTCTATCTATAAATAGGTGCATCCCCCCGAAATTTGCGGATGAAACCCTAACCTAATCCCCCTTTCCGCCGCCGGACGAAATTTCCCACCGACGGACATGTCCATTGCCCTCGCCGCCGCCACATGTCGCCTCCTGGTTTGCTTAGGCGATGCACCCCAGTTCGCCGTCCCCGCCGCCCGACCCGTCGAGGCCCGGGTCGGGCCCCCGAGGCCCAAGTCGACCGCCGCCCGGTCCCCGCGACTCCGCCGCCACCCGCCCACATCGCCGCGCCGCCTCGCCACCCCACCATCGCACCAGCGCCGCCACGACGTCCGACCCCGCCTCGTCCTGCCCTCGTCGCCGGCGAGCTCTGGCGACCCCGCGCCGACCCCGGCGACGCCACGTCAACCCCGCGCCCCCTCACCGGCTCCGCGCTACCGCCTCCTCCTCGTCGCCGGCGTACAGATCCGAGTACTCCGGCGAGCTCGCGTCGTCGATCCTCGAACAACGCGTCTGATCCAGATCTGCTACAGTAAACCCTAGGGTTGACTTTTGTCTCTCTCTAAGTCCCCAATTTTCATTATTTTTAGGCATTTTCATCATGCCATATCTTTGCATCTGAAGCTCCGTTTTGGGCGTGTAGCATATCAAATTGTTCGTCTAGATGTGCACTTCATTTCATTCCATTGCACCATGTTCATTTGAGTTCATCTTGATGCCCTAAAATGCTGTTGCGAGAGTGCTATGTAATGTTAGTTTCTGTTTCTTATCATATTAGGGACATTTGCCGTTTTTGCCATGTTTAATGTGTGCCTCCTATGAACTTGAGCGCTACATGTGTTTTGGGCTATGCCATGCCATCTTTACAGGGGTGTATGCCAGGTATTTTTGTGATCAATATGGTGACTAGCAAAAGAATGCAAAGTAGCTCTCGTGATGTTGCCGATTTCAGGGACTTAGAATTCTTCTAAGTCATTTCCCTGATGATATTTTTATGCCATGTATTCTAGTTGCTACACAGTGATCCATGCTTCTTTTGAGCATGTTCAGTAAGGATGATTTTGAGATGTTGTTATGTTCTATCCATCCATGTCTTTGTTTGCAATTATGGAGCACCCTACCATGACTCAATCTTACTCTACTTTTGCTATAAAATGTTCCTGGCAGATTATTTACGTGTTAAGCAATTTTGCCGAGATTGTTGTAGTTGATCCTTGCATGCTATGAGTTGGTTCTTGCCATGGTTAGCAATTTTAACATGTCTTCTTGCTGGGTGTATGCTTAGTTTGTCATGCAATGCCTTGTGGTGAGTGCATCGAGCTCGCAAACATGCCTATGTAACTCTGTTTTTGCCATGCCCGGTTTTCTGCTAAGTGAGATTACATTAGTAGGAATATAGGCGGAAACGTCTCCAGATTGAGTCTCAACTATTGGTAAAGCGGTCATACTTCCTTCCCCTAAAAGAGAATTTAATTTAGCGGCTGAATCTGTTAACGAAACTTGCTATGTTTACATGGTTGCCATTGTATCTTCTGATCCTTTTTGGCTTATGGTCAGTAAGGGACTTTTGTTATATGCTTGGAGTAGTTTAATGCCATGCCTTTCTTTGCCATGATATGTTCCTGTAGCATGTTGTTATCTTGCTCTAAACATTGCTTCCTGATGTTAAATCCTGACATGTTATCTTTTGCGGCCGAGTCTGTGAACCTGATATCTTTTGCACTTTTGCCATGCTTGTTTGAACCTGCTATTTTGTGATTTAGCTGTAGTGCAGTGTTCATCTTTTGTTAAGCATCTTGAGTGGATCACTGCCATGTGCTTTGTTGCTATGTTAGAGTGCAGTAGCTTATTTTTCTTGATGCATTTAGATGGCATCGTGTTGTTAATCGTAGATTGGTGCCATTATTGTTTTGCTTGCCATTTGCAAACTGTGCATCTGATTCCGGTGATCTTTATATCGATTTCGACCGAAATCAACTCATATTTCCAGAGGCACTCTTGGTTTTCCAAGTTGAGGCCTGGTTCAATCTTTCCTTTCCGAAGGATGCATATGCATTGCATATCACATCCCGCATATCATGCCATGTTTTGCATCATGTTGCTTGCGCATTGCACCGTGGTTGATTGTGTCTCCCTTGGCTTGTGTTCTTGCTTTGGGTAGATCCGGGAGACGAGTACGTGGTCGAGGAGCCCATTGAGTATGTTTACGAGGATCAAGCTTACGTCAACTCGGAGAACTTTGCAGGCAAGATGACCATACCCTCGAAATCACTTCTATCTTTGCTTGCTAGTTGCTCGCTCTATTGCTATGTCTATGTCGCGATACCTACCACATGCTATATCATGCCTCCCATATTGCCATGTCAAACCTCTAACCCACCTTGTCCTAGCAAACCGTTGTTTGGCTATGTTACCGCTTTGCTTAGCCCCTCTTATAGCATTGTTAGTTGCAGGTGAAGATTGGAGTTTGTTCCTTGTTGGAACATGTTTATTGTTGGGATATCATTATTATATCTTGTTTACTTTAATGCACCTATATACTTGGTAAAGGGTGGAAGGCTCGGCCTTATGCCTGGTGTTTTGTTCCACTCTTGCCGCCCTAGTTTCCGTCATACCGGTGTTATGGGTAGATGGGAATTTGTTAATGTCCGGTTGTAGAGAACCTGAAACTTAACTTAATTAAAATGGAACAACGGCGTGTGTAGCCGTGATGGTCTATTTTCGGCGGAGTCCGGGAAGAGAACACGGTCTCGAGTTATGCTTGAACGTAAGTAGTTCTAGGATCACTTCTTGATCATAGATTCTCGAACATGCTTGCCTTCTCTTATCGCTCTCACATGCGTATGTTAGCCACCATATATGCTAGTGCTTGTTGTAGCTCCACCTCATACCTTTTACCTACCCATAAGCTTAAATAGTCTTGATCGCGAGGGTGTGAGATTGCTGAGTCCCCGTGACTCACAGATTACTTCCAAAAACTAGATGCAGGTGTCGATGATACCGTTCCAGGAGATACAACTGAGCTCAAGTGGGAGTTCAATGAGGACTCAAGACGACACTACGTTTCCTTTCCAAACGATTAGTAGTGGAGCCCAGTTGGGGCGATCGGGGATCTTATGCATTTGGGGTTGTCTTTATTTTGGTTCCGTAGTCGGACCTTGATTGTATCTAGATGATTGTAATGCTATATTTATGTTATTGTGTGAAGTGGCGATTGTAAGCCAACTATGTACCTCTTTCTTATTCAGTACATGGGTTGTGTAAAGATTACCCCTCTTGCGACATTGCCTACAATTCGGTTATGCCTCTAAGTCGTGCTCCGACATGTGGGAGATATAGCCGCATCGTGGGTGTTTCAAGTTGGTAATCAGAGCCTTCCCCGACTTAGGAGCCCCCTGCTTGATCGAATCACTAGCGTTGTTGAGTCTAGAAAATGCTTTGAGTCTTTTAGGATTATATATATCGGAGAGTAGGATTCTTTTTACTCCTCAGCCCCTTCGTCGCTCTGGTGAGGCATCCTGATGTAGAGTTTTGACTCTTCTCTTCTCAAATTTCACTAAAAAAATTAGGATCACGTGGGTATCTTGGAATCGTTCTGATGGTTTTGTGACGAGAACATTGTTCTTGGTGCCTCCTGACATTTAGGGGTTGTGGCAGTGTCCCGGGGAGTTGAGCTCCGAGGTGTTGTCATCACAATTTTATCATTGTAGTTCTGCAATACCTGAGTTTCGCCGACATCGAAAATCTCTTTTATGCAGTTGTTGGTGAGATAACCTCGACGCCACCCAGTACTGGGGTGGGAGTTCGGGAGTATTGCCATAACTCGTATAACGGATGCTTTTCGAAGGTTGAGGTAAATGATTTCCGAAGGTTTCTTGGTTATGTGCTAAAGGATGGATACAGCTGGATGTAGGATTTGCTAGTTTTGGGTGAGATATTATGCTTCCCCTGTATCCCCAACACCTGATTGCATAACCGTAAAATTTCGGGAGTTTCATAGGTGGGAATTCATGTAGCTGTAGTATTTCTTCCGCAGATATTTGGTTTGTGATTGGGTAATCCTTACCAAGTATTTGTTCATGTCTGTACCTTGTTGTTTTATTCGTCTACCTCTATCTAAGTGGCTTCTCAATTTATGGAAGTGTGACCATTTAATTTGGAATTCATTCATTCATTCTTGTTCGAATGTTAAGGCTATATGTTGCAATTTCGATCCATTGATTCAGCTTGAATATATGTCTTTCGAGATGCTAATGGATGTCACCCTCTTCGGGATGGATCCTCCAACACGTCAGAATCCGGAACCACCGCCACCACCTCCACCTCCGGAGGCATGGCAAGCTGTGATGGCCGCTACCAACGCCAACACGCAGCTGATTATGCAACTCTTGCAAGAGCGCAACCAAGGAAATCAAGGCAATGGCAACAATCAAAATCAGTTTGTTACACTCAACCAGTTCCTCGCAAACCAGCCAAAGACCTTCAGTAACTGTGTCGAGGCCACAGACACTGATGATTGGCTCGTGGATATCTGTAAACATTTCGAGTGCAGCAATGTCAGGCCTGAGGACTTTGTCAAGTTTGCCTCGTTCCAACTCAAAGACCAAGCTGTAGAGTGGTATCAACAATACAAAGATTCTAGAGGAGGTCATGTGATTACCTGGGATGATTTCCGCCAAGACTTCAGAGCTCACCACATTCCTCAGAGTGTTGTTGAGAGCAAGCGTGAGGAGTTCCGCAATCTGAAGCAAGGCAGCTTGTTTGTTTACCAATACAACATCATGTTCCAGAAGCTCGCTCATTTCGCCAAGCAAGACGTCCCTGACGAGAAGAGCATGATTTATCAGTTCAGAGGTGGCCTCAGAGAAGATCTGCAACTAGCTCTTGTGCTTTTTGAGCCGAAAAAGTATGATGAATTCTACAATATGGCACTAAAGCAAGAGACTGCTCAGCTCAAGTGCGATGCTTCCAAGAAGAGAGTCAGGGATGCAACTCCTTCTTCTTCCTCAACTCAAGTGGTAACTAAGCAGCAAAAGTATTGGTTGCCTCCTCCTCCTCCCTTCCGTCAGCCTTATCAGCAGAAGAGCAAAGGTGGCAATGGATCTTCCCACCCACCCAACCCAGGCTTTCAGAACAAGGCTTCGTCTCATGCTCCAAGATCAAGTGCTCTGTATCACCGTCCGCTCTTGGAGGTTACGTGCAACAAGTGTCAGCAGAAGGGTCACTATGCAAACAAATGCTTCAACCAGAGGCGTCTTCCGCCCCCTCCTCCTGTGAGATCTGCTAGCAATGCAGTGGTCAAGCATAATCCCAAGCATGCCAAGGTCAACATGATGAATGCAGCTCAGGCAGAGGACTCTTTAGAAGTGATCATGGGTAACCTTCCTGTTAACGATATTCCTGCAAAAGTTCTTTTTGACACTGGTGCATCGCATTGTTTCATGTCAAAACCATTTTTTGCCAAGAACGAATTCACTTCTTCTCATTTGGGAAAATCAATGGATAACGTTTCTCCGGGTAAACGGTTGAGTGCTAGTTTGGTGGTTCCAGATGTTTCTATCATGTTGGGCGACTATAAGTTTCTGTCTTCTCCAATGGTCCTTGGTAACTCGGATATTGATTTAATTCTCGGAATGGACTGGCTTTCTAAGCACAAGGCTCAGCTTGATTGTGCTGCTAGGCAGATTCAATTGACACACTCGTCTGAGGATGTGATCGTCTTTGCCGCTCGTGATGGTACCATTCGACTGTTTTCTCTCACTGAGAAGGGCGAGTTGGATGCCATTTCTCAGATTCCAGTCGTTTGTGAATATCAAGACGTCTTTCCAAAAGAGCTTCCAGGAATGCCTCCTCACCGGACAGTTGAATTCGTCATCGATCTCGAGCCTGGCATGGAACCTGTTTGCAAACGTCCTTACAAGCTTGGACCTGAAGAGTTGAAGGAGCTGAAGAAACAACTCGATATTCAAGAACGTATGGGTCTCATCCAACCAAGTTCTTCTCCATGGGGTTGTGGTGTTCTTTTTGTCAAGAAGAAGGATGGAACGGACCGACTTTGTGTCGACTACCATCCATTGAACAAGAAGACCATAAAGAACAAGTACCCACTTCCCAACATCAATGAGCTTTTCGAACAACTCAAGGGTGCTCAAGTATTCTCCAAGCTTGACCTTCGTATGGGTTATCATCAGATTCGCATTCGTGAACAAGACATCCCCAAGACAGCATTCAGAACAAGCTATGGTTCATATGAATACACTGTCATGTCTTTCGGCCTTGTCAATGCTCCTCCAACATTCTCTCGCATGATGAACTTCATCTTCAACCCCTACACAAATGACTTCGTCTTGGTCTATCTCGATGACATTTTGGTCTTTTCCAAGAACAAGGAGGATCATGCCAAGCACTTCAGATTGGTGTTGGACAAACTCAGAGAACATCAGTTTTATGCGAAGTTTTCAAAGTGCGGGTATTGGCTCAATGAGGTTCTCTACCTTGGGCATATCATCTCCGCCAAGGGCATAGCTGTTAATCCTGAGAAGCTGTCTACAATTGTGAATTGGGAACCGCCTTAGAATGTGAAGCAACTCCGCAGCTTCCTTGGGCTCGCAAGCTATTGTCGAAGGTTCGTTGAGAATTTCTCTAAGACCGTGAAGCCTCTTTCCAACCTTCTCCAGAAGCATGTGAAGTATGTCTGGACGCCTAAATGTGACATCGCTTTCAACACCCTCAAAGAGAAGTTAGTCACAGCTCCAGTTCTGACTCCTCCTAATGAATCCAAACCATTCGAGGTTTTCTGTGATGCTTCCCTGCAAGGTCTCGGTGCTGTGCTAATGCAAGAGAAGAAAGTTGTGGCCTATACCTCTCGCCAGTTGAAGCCCAACGAAAAGAACTACCCCACTCATGACCTCGAGTTGGTGGCAGTCGTCCATGCTCTTTTAACATGGAGACATCTCTTGTTGGGAAGAAAAGTGGACATATTCACTGATCATAAGAGTCTCAAGTACATCTTCACTCAGCCCAAGCTCAACCTCAGGCAGACTCGTTGGGTCGAGGTGATTCAAGAGTATAACCCGAGTATCGAATATACTCCAGGCAAGGCCAATGTCATTGCTGACGCTTTGAGCAGAAAGGCTTACTGCAACAGTTTGATTCTCAAGCCCTATCAACCAGAGCTTTGTGAAGCTTTCCGCAAACTTAATATCCAAGTTGTTCCTCAAGGATTCATTGCCAACCTCCAAGTCTCTCCTACTTTGGAAGATCAGATTCATGAGGCTCAACTTCTTGATGCTATGGTGAAGAAGGTGAAGATTGGGATTGCCAAGATCCAACCCAAGTACAAGTGTTATCACCTTGATGACAAGGATACTCTATTCTTCGAGGATCACATTGTTGTTCCTAAGGGTGACCTTCGTAAAGTCATTATGAATGAGGCTTACAATTCACTCCTGTCTTTTCATCCTGGAAGTACAAAGATGTACCATGACCTCAAGCAGTCGTATTGGTGGACTCGAATCAAGCGCGAGATTGCTCAGTTCGTGAATGAATGTGATGTCTGCAGAAGAGTGAAAGCAGAACACCAACGGCCAGCTGGTCTCCTCCAACCTCTTGCCATTCCAGAATGGAAGTTTGACCATATTGAGATGGACTTCGTGACTGGATTTCCCAAGTCCAAGCGTGGCAATGATGCTATCTTCGTTGTCATCAACAAGCTCACTAAAGTGGCTCATTTTATTCTTATCAAAGAATCTAACACAACAGCTCAGTTGGCAGAGCTATATACCTCCAGGATTGTCTCTTTGCACAGCATTCCGCAGTTGATATCTTCAGATCGTGGAAGCATATTCACCTCTAAGTTCTGGGATTCTTTTCAGAAGGCCATGGGCACCAACATCCGCTTCAGCACAGCCTTACATCCTCAAACTAGTGGCCAAGTCGAGCGAGTCAATCAAATTCTTGAAGATATGCTCAGGGCATGTGTCATTTCTTTCGGTATGAAGTGGGAAGATTGTCTTCCATATGTCGAGTTCTCCTACAACAACAGCTTCCAAGTGTGTTTGGGCAAGGCCCCATTTGAGATTCTCTATGGCAAAAAGTGTCGTACTCCTCTTAACTGGTCAGAGACTGGTGAACGTCAACTTCTTGGCAATGACTTGATCACAGAGGCTGAAGAAATGTGCAAAGTCATTCGTGAAAATCTCAAAGCCGCGCAATCGCGCCAGAAGAGTTACTATGATAGCAAGCATCGTGACTTGGCTTTCGAGATCGGAGATCATGTCTACCTCCGCGTCTCTCCAATGAAAGGTACTCGTCGCTTCGGTATCAAAGGGAAGCTTGCCCCTAGATACGTGGGTCCTTTCAAGATCATTGGCAAAAGAGGCGATCTTGCCTATCAACTTGAGCTTCCATCCAACTTTGCAAATGTGCACGACGTGTTTCACGTGTCTCAGCTTCGCAAGTGTTTCAAGACTCCTGACCGCACCATCAACTTTGAAGAGATTGATCTCCAAGAAGACCTGTCTTATCATGAGCATCCCGTTGCTATTCTTGAAGAAATTGAGCGCAAGACTCGCAACAAGTCTATCAAATTGCAGACTAAGGCATAGCCTACTGGTGGGAAGGGGCTGATGCCTTCCCACCCATCCAGGTTCAAGGCATGGTACTTGCAATTTGGGTTTGTTGCACCAATTATACTGTAGGGGGTTCCCTTGCAGTCTTTCTGTCAAAAAAACAATTCTATCAAATTCCTGAAAGTGAAGTGGTCACATCATTCCGACCGTGAAGCCACCTGGGAACACGAGGACCACCTCTGTTCCGAATACCCGGAGTTTTTCTAGTCCTACATCTCGGGACAAGATCCTTTCGTAGTGGTGGAGTGTTGTAACGCCCCGTATGTAACCTGCCATATTTGTATTCCAACTCTTGCCATTTTTGGCACTAAGTTATGATATTCCCTCGTGGTTGGGTTTTGTCTTCGTTTTGCTTTTTTCCATGTCATGCATCTCATATCATGTCATCATGTGCATTACATTTGCATACGTGTTCATCTCATGCATCCGAGCATTTCCCCCGTTGTCCGTTTTGCATTCCGGCACTCCTATGTACTCCGGCGTCCCCTTTTGCCTCTTTTTGTGTGCGGGTGTTAAACGTTCTCGGATTGGACCGAAACTTGCCAAGCGGCCTTGGTATACTACCGGTAGACCGCATGTCAAGTTTCGTGCCATTTGGACTTCGTTTGATACTCCAATGGTTAACCGAGGAACCGTAAAGGCCTCGTGTGTGTTGTAGCCCAACACCTCTCCAAAGTGGCCCAAAGCCCACCTAAACCCCCTCCATCATCTCGGTCGCTCGATCATGATCGCGTGGCCGAAAACCGCACCTCATTTGGACTATCCTAGCTCCTTCTATCTATAAATAGGTGCATCCCCCCGAAATTTGCGGATGAAACCCTAACCTAATTCCCCTCTCCGCCGCCGGACGAAATTTCCCACCGACGGACATGTCCACCGCCCTCGCCGCCGCCACGTGTCACCTCCTAGTTCGCTGAGGCGCCCCGCCCCACTTCGCCGTCCCCGCCGCCCGGCCCGCCAAGGCCTGGGTCGGGCCCCCGAGGCCCAAGTCGACCGCCGCCCGGTCCCCGTGACTCCGCCGCCACCCGCCGACATCGCCGCGCCGCTCGGCAGCCGCCTCGCCGCCCCGCCATCGCACCAGTGTCGCCACGACGTTCGACCCCGCCTCGTCCTGCCCTTGTCGCCAGCGAGCCCCAGCGACCCCGCGTCGACCCCGCGGCCCCGCACCCCCTCACCGGCTTCACGCCACCGCCTCCTGCTCGTCGCCGGTGTACAGATCCGAGTACTCCGGCGAGCTCGCGCTATCGATCCTCGAACAATGCGCCTGATCCAGATCTGCTACAGTAAACCCTAGGGTTGACTTTTTTCTCTCTCGAAGTCCCCAATTTTCAGTATTTTTAGGCATTTTCATCATGCCATATCTTTGCATCTGTAGCTCCGTTTTGGGCGTGTAGCATATCAAATTGTTCGTATGGATGTGCACTTCATTTCATTCCATTGCACGATGTTCATTTGAGTTCATCTTGATGCCCTAAATGCTGTTGCAAGAGTGCTATGTAATGTTAGTTTCTGTTTCTTATCAGATTATGGACATTTTTCATTTTTGCCATGTTTAATGTGTGCCTCCTATGAATTTGAGCCCTACATGTGTTTTGGGCTATGCCATGCCATATTTACAAGGGTGTATGCCATGTATTTTTGTGATCAATGTGGTGACTAGCAAAAGAATGCAAAGTAGCTCTCGTGATGTTGCTGATTTCAGGGACTTAGAATTCTTCTAAGTCATTTCCCTGATGATATTTTTATGCCATGTATTCTTGTTGCTACAGAGTGGTCCATTCCTATTTTGAGCATGTTCAGTAAGGATGATTTTGAGATATTTTTATGTTATATCCATCCATGTCTTTGTTTGCAAATATGGAGCAACTTAGCTTGACTCAATCTTGCTCTACTTTTGCTATAAAATGTTCCTGGCAGATTGTTTACGTGTTAAGCAATTTTGACGAGGTTGTTGTAGTTGATCCATGCATGCTATGAGTTGGTTCTTGCCATGGTTAGCTATTTTAACATGTCTTCTTGATGGGTGTATTCTTAGTTTTTCATGCAATGCCTTGTGGTGAGTGCATCGAGCTCGCAAATATGCCTATGTAAGTCTGAATCTGTTAACGAAACTTGCTATATTTACATGGTTGCCATTGTATCTTCTGATCCTTTTTGGCTTGTGGTCAGTAAGGGACTTTTGTTATATGCTTGGAGTAGTTTCATGCCATGCCTTGCTTTTCCATGGTATGTTCCTGTAGCATGTTGTTATCTTGCTCTAAGCATTGCTTCATGATGTTAAATCCTGACATGTTTTTATTTTCACTAAGTTTGTGAACCTGATATCTTTTGCACTTTTGCCATGCTTGTTTGAACCTACTATTGTGTGATTTAGCCGTAGCTCAGTGTTCATCTTTTGTCAAGCATCTTGAGTGGATCACTTTCATGTGCTTTGTTGCTATGTTAGAGTGCAGTAGCTTATTTTTCTTGATGCATTTAGATGGCATCGTGCTGTTAATCGTAGATTGGTGCCATTATTGTTTTGCTTGCCATTTGCAAACCGTGCATCTGATTCCGGTGATCTTTATATCGATTTCGACCGAAATCAACTCATATTTCCAGAGGCACTCTTGGTTTTCCAAGTTGAGGCCTGGTTCAATCTTTCCTTTCCGAAGGATGCATATGCATTGCATATCACATCCCGCATATCATGCCATGTTTTGCATCATGTTGCTTGCGCATTGCACCGTGGTTGATTGTGTCTCCCTTGGCTTGTGTTCTTGCTTTGGGTAGATCCGGGAGACGAGTACGTGGTCGAGGAGCCCGTTGAGTACGTTTACGAGGATCAAGCTTACGTCAACTCGGAGAACTTTGCAGGCAAGATGACCATACCCTCGAAATCACTTCTATCTTTGCTTGCTAGTTGCTCGCTCTATTGCTACGCCTATGCCGTGATACCTACCACATGCTATATCATGCCTCCCATATTGCCATGTCAAACCTCTAACCCACCTTGTCCTAGCAAACTGTTGTTTGGCTATGTTACCGCTTTGCTCAGCCCCTCTTATAGCGTTGTTAGTTGTAGGTGAAGATTGGAGTTTGTTCCTTGTTGGAACATGTTTATTGTTGGGATATCATTATTATATCTTGTTTACTTTAATGCACCTATATACTTGGTAAAGGGTGGAAGGCTCGGCCTTATTCCTGGTGTTTTGTTCCACTCTTGCTGCCCTAGTTTCCGTCATACCGGTGTTATGTTCCTTGATTTTGCGTTCCTTACGCGGTTGGGTTATAATGGGAACCCCTTGACAGTTCGCCTTGAATAAAACTCCTCCACCAAGGCCCAACCTTGGTTTTACCATTTGCCACCTAGCCTTTTTCCCTTGGGTTTCGCGGACTCAAGGGTCATCTTTTTTTAAACCCCCCGGGGCCAGTGCTCCTCTGAGTGTTGGTCCGAAATGGGCAGCCTTCGGGGCCACCTCGGGGAAACTCGAGGGTTGGTTTTACTCGTAGATCGACCTATCTGGTGTGCCCTGAGAACGGGATACGTGCGACTCCTATCGGGATTTGTCGGCACATTGGGAGGCTTTGCTGGACTTGTTTTACCTTTGTCGAGATGTCTTGTAACCGGGATTCCGAGTCTGATCGGGTCGTCCTGGGAGAAGGAATATCCTTTGTGGACCATGAGAGCTTCTGATGGGCTAAGTTGGGACACCCCTGCAGGGATTTGAACTTTCGAAAGCCGTGCCCGCGGTTATGGGCAGATGGGAATTTGTTAATGTCCGGTTGTAGAGAACCTGAAACTTAACTTAATTAAAATGGATCAATAGCGTGTGTAGCCGTGATGGTCTCTTTTTGGCGAAGTCCGGTAAGAGAACATGGTCTCGAGTTATGCTTGAACGTAAGTAGTTCTAGGATCACTTCTTGATCATAGATTCTCGAACGTGCTTGCCTTCTCTTCTCGCTCTCACTTGCGTATGTTAGCCACCATATATGCTAGTGCTTGCTGCAGCTCCACCTCATACCTTTTACCTACCCATAAGCTTAAATAGTCTTGATCGCGAGGGTGTGAGATTGCTGAGTCCCCGTGACTCACAGATTACTTCCAAAAACCAGATGCAGGTGCCGATGATACCGTTCCAGGAGATACGACTGAGCTCAAGTGGGAGTTCGATGAGGACTCAGGACGATACTATGTTTCCTTTCCAGACGATCAGTAGTGGAGCCCAGTTGGGGTGATCGGGGATCTTATGCATTTGGGGTTGTCTTTATTTTGGTTTCGTAGTCGGACCTTGATTGTATCTGGATGATTGTAATGCTATATTTATGTTATTGTGTGAAGTGGCGATTGTAAGCCAACTATGTACCTCTTTCTTATTCAGTACATGGCTTGTGTAAATATTAGCCCTCTTGCGACATTGCCTACAATGCGGTTATGCCTCTAAGTCGTGCTCCGACACGTGGGAGATATAGCCGCATCATGGGTGTTTCAACGCATTCCGACCTAGTCGGTTGCCTCCCGATGAACAGGACGTTGTTTCTCCATTCCGACCCAACCGGTTCGCTGCCTGATGAACAGAACGTCGTTGCTGCCATCCGTTGCCTCTCCATGTACACAAGCCCCGGTCGTCTGTATATATGTGTGAGTACGCGCTCAAGACCTCGCATGTATGTAAGTACATGGCCGTATTTTTTGCCCTATGGTTGTACGTATGTATACAGGACTTAGACGGGACTGCGTGAACTGCTATGTCGGGTGCTCTACAAAGACACGCGTCGCTACTTACTCGGCCACAGTTCATACTTGCAGAGAGACCGATCGACCAGTATGTATGTACACATTCGCGACCAGACAGACACCGCTACGTACGCTTTGACAGGGTGGTCCCAACGGCCAGGGAGGATAAGGACACACTTCCTTGCATGCGAAGATATAGCTGGTCGGTCCCAGCTGTCATGGAGAGGAATCATTTTTATTTTGTGAGTAATAAGGAGGCACTTCCTTGTGTTCGAAGATGTAGCTGGTGGGTCCAGCTGTCAGCCTCATCGCCTAAAGTCCTCTTCTGATAGTTGTCCTTCGTTGATCACGTTGACCACGCCGCGCCGAGAGCACCAAGGCGGTGGACGACGGTAAGGCCTAGGAAGGGAACGATGCGGAGCCGGGGAAGATGCGGTAGTGGATGCCCACGCGGAGGGGGTACGTGGGTTGACTGCTTCGGCTGCGGTGTGAGGCTGCCGTCGCCGGAGAATAACAGGAGGTGTGGGTGAGTATAGAGGGATGGCATGGCTGGCGGTGGCAGCACAACCAGACAAGGGAGCAGGAGCAGGCGGCACGGCCGGCGCTGGTTTGTGAGGCTAGATCAAGAAGACCAAAGGTTGAAGAAGCACGATGGCCGTTGAATGGACATCATACGATCACTCCAGCTAGAATCGTTTATATTGACTAAGTTGACAAAGCCCTTCGTACGCATTAACTTAGTAGGCCCACGGTCAGCCTCCGAAACGGTACGCCCCAGATGTCAGGGAGAGGAATCATTTTTTGGGTGGTTGAAGCAAGAATATCCGAGATTGAAGAAGAAGCATGACATCCGTTGGATGGACATCCAACGGCCACTGCTGCTTGGACCGTGTGTTGACTATAAGTTGACAAAGCCTTGTGTACGCGTCAACTTAGTAGGCCCACAAGTGTGTGGTAGAGAACATATAGCCCATTTGCGATTTGTAAGAATGTACATCCCATTTTTGAATTCTAATGGAATTTACTACAGCCCATTTACAGTTTGTTAAAAGTACAGCCCATTTTCTAGCTAGGAAAATGATTAATAATTTCAACCAACCGCTCAAAACATAATTCTGTAAAATTTCCCACATTTTGATGGGATCCAAAATATTTTTATCCTGAAATTTCTAGTCAGATTAAATATAATTTCAAAATAAATTTCTATTACATAAAAATCCAACAAAATATTGTGTGCACAACAATTAATGAAATTAAAATTTTCAAAATCCAAAAATAATATTTTTTAAAACTAATTACGTGTTTGGTGCATTCTTTTATAGTTACTGCCCAATTTTTGTAATTAAATCACATTTATCATTTCTTAAAGCACATTTTCTTGTTAAGCCTGATGCATCCCTCCTAGGAAAGATTTGCAGCCTAGCGGGGCGGAGAATAACAAGTTGACCTTGCCTCGGTATTCCTAAAAAAAGTATAGCTGGGCTAGCCATTTTCAGCTTGAAAAATAATAATATTTGGGCTGAATATCTGGCCTGGGCTAGACGGGCCACAACCCTCCCAGTTGATAACCTTCTCTCCTCTTAACAACCACAAAAACATCACTCAAGAAAAGCTCTGCAGTGCTCACCCCTGAAACACAAATACTGCTTGAGCTGCTTGGTCCCAGCTGCCGGCCGCTCCTTGTGCAATTCTCTCGTTTATTGACTACATAGGTTGACAATGGTGTGGGACCGTGATGCCAGGAAACCGGGAGGAAGCAAAAAATATATAGTTGTATATTGTTGAATATATGGTTTTGTGCATGTATATTGTATAGCCTGGCCCACCTCCTAGTCATTGTATAGTTGAGGTTGTGGCCCACCTTGTATTCCATATATACGTGTGCTTTGCACCGATCAATACATCGTGAAGCATTGCCAAACTCTCGTTTCCAACATATATAATAAGGAGGCACTTGCATATGTGCGGCTATGGCCCTGGTAGGTCCCCCCTGTCATCCTCTCCAAGTAAAGTCATCTCCCCATTCCTCATGTCCGTTGACCATGTTGACAATGGGAGACGGCGGCGCCACGGCGAGCGCAACAACTCGAAGGACAACAGAGAGGGCCTCACGGGCCCTACGGATGGTCTGATACAGCGCCCGCTGCTCATTCACGAAGCCAGATCATAGGGCCACATGTCCGCGATGGCATTGCCGTTCGCTTGTTCTCCGGTGCTCGTTTAGGAGACGGAGGTTGCAGCACAGGTCCTACTATGCTGGTAGCTCTTCCGCCATTAGGGCATCGAAGTGCGGCCACACCTACTCTATGGTGAACACTGCATGAACCGGCTTGGAAGCAGGCGCCGGCTCCTGGTCGGAAGCTACATCCATCGTCTGATTGTCGTCGCTCAGCTCGGCGAGCTTGATGGTGAGCCAGCATGTCCGGGTACTGGACCGACCCACTGCCAAGCACGAGTCTGGCCGCCCTGGCCCACCCAGACTGCCTCCGTCGCCCGTGCATGCTTTCCATCCGAAATGGTCAGCGCTGCCCATGCCGCTTCCCGGTGCAGGCGATTGCTCCGCGTTCAAACGACACAAGTGTCGTCCGTCCATCCATCCATCTGCCGCCCACATTAATGATATACGGTTGTCGAGGCAGCTACTCCGGCGCCACCCGTTCGTCCCTCCGCCACCCACCATTGCTATATAAACTGCTATGTCGGCCATAGCTGCAGTCATCCGCATTTGTTCCCTTTCTCCTTTCCACAGCACTACTGCCCACCATGGCTTCCTCGCGCTCTAGTGCTCTTCGAGATGGGCGGACGACGGACCACAAGGAGATGGTAGTCATTGCTGCCGACTGGCTGGCCGGCAGGCAGCTGGAGGATGATGACGTCCCAATGGAGAACATGGTAGTCGACGATTGAGCACCGACCCCCTCCTCCGCGCCATCCTCGCTGGTGCATTGCACCATGACCATCGGTGAGGCCCGTGCCCAATACATGGACACGGTGAGGCAGAAGCGTTAGGAGCAGTTCAGGGAGGTGCAGGCCGACGCCGCCTACAACCACCATCTCCTCCAGGAGCACCTATAGGCAGAGGAGCAGATTGCCGCGGAGCGGGCGGAGCAAGAGGCGCTGCTCGACTCGTGTCGCTCCGCCCGCGAGAGCCGCCTCGCGCACTGGTGGTACCGCTTGCGGGTGGCAGAGGTTGCGGCCGCCTACAAAGAGGGCGGTGAAGCGGGCGAGGCGCTGTTTGGCGAGACCGAGGACAAGGCGGAGGACAATGCTGGCTCCGTCGAGTCCTCGCTCCGCTGGCGTCGACGAGGCCCTGCTTCGGCGAGGCCCCACCGTGCCAACAACGAGGCAAAGGACATCGCTGGCTCCGTCGATGCCCCACCCCGCCGTCTTCAACGAGGCCCTGCTCCGCTGAGGCCCCGCCCCAGCAACAACGAGATTGAGGACATCGCTGGCTCCGCCGAGGCCCCACCCTGCCGGCAACGAGGGGGAGGATTCCCCCGCTCCGCCGAGGTGCTGCCCCGCCGGCAATGAGACAGAGGACATCGCCGGCTCCATCGAGGCCCCGCCCCGCTGCCAACGAGGGAGCGCCACACAGAAAACGGGGAAGAGTAGAATATGGTAGGTCGCCACCACTCGGGTCCAAGTAAGGCCACCGCTGCTACCTTCTGGTTTAAGCCAAGCTTGGCGGGTTGACCATTGACGGCCTATTAGCTTCTTGGCAGCGATGTGGAGTCGGAGAGCTATGCTGGAGAAGGATGTTGCTTCAGTGACTTAACTGCAGTGAAGTTGGGTCACTAACATGTGGGCCCAACAGGTATCTGGCCCACATGTCAGTGACCCAACTGCAACTATAGTTAAGTCACTCAAGATTCCGTTCGGCTGAGCGGGACACGAGTGGGTAGCTTCGGTTAATAAATTATACCTCCAGCGCACCCCTTTTTAGTTGAAGAATGTATGAAATGTAATGAAATCCGGCATGTTTGTATGAAATCCAGTAGTGTATGAATGAATTTAGTTTGAATTCTTGTATCACTGGCATTGGATGAACATGCATAACAATACTCCGTACTAGCATTATTCCTAGGGTGATCACATCGTTTGCAGCAGTTTCACACGTAATCCCTTCGGTCCTTTTTAGTCTGCATATAAGTTTTGTCTGAAGTCAAAGTATCTCTACTTTGACCAATCTTATAGAAAAAAGTATCAACATTCACAATGTAAAATCAACTAACTTGAAAGAAATCTAATATGCGAAGTAAAAAGGAACAGAGGGAGTACAAATAGTTTGAGCAGCTTTTTAGCGTTCCTGTACATTGCAATCAAACACACAGGCCTGGCAATTCATAGAGAACATTCAAAAAACGATGATTATGCATCTCAGCGATTCACATGTCAGAGCCATATTTACTTCACAACTAAATAATAAAGAAAAATCGATCAATGCTGTGGACCGCAAAGGGCATCCCATTTGAAAATATCAAATGCATGTCTTCTTGGTAACATCAATGAGCAAAATCTAACAAGGTTGTCACATTCCAAAATGTCAAATGCATGTTGTTTTGCGTACATCAATGAGCAAACTTTGACAAGGTTTTCCCATTCCAAAATATCAAATGCATATGATTGTGGAATGGGCAGGGTTTGCCATCAGTTCGTACATTGACATGGCACCTGCTAAATAAACCAGTTGTTCTTTTTGTGCAGTTCCACCAAAATGAAACAAATTTGCGCGTAGCTTGTATGATTTCGCCTTTTATATGTTGCAACGCCTTGAACATATTGGCTTGTGGTGGAAATGAATGATTCCCATTGAAATCAAGCTGAGCACCCCTGTTTGCATAAATACAAAAAATGATTAGGAAAGCAAACTATATTATGAATTTACAATTTAAATAGGCACCTACATGGTCCATTTAGAGCTCACTTTTTAAAAAAATGAACTCACCGGAAAGAATCCTAGAACAACATTGTACTTGAGCATCACAGCAAAAAAGATGGAAATCCGTGAGTCCTTCTGAGTTGAAGTTAGTTTGGTCTTGTGGGGAGTAATGTAACCATCCTTCAACTGCTCCTTCTATTGAGAAGATAGACTAGGTTTCTTCATCCTAGCATAATTAGAACTAGTCACTTCATGTACTCCATTTTCTTCTTCAAAGGAGGATGGTCCTATTGTGCAAAGACAAGAGAACAACTAAATGCTAGCATATGTTTGCTCGAAAAAAGGGAAAGGAAATACTTAAAAAAGTCATTACATTAACAAAGGGAGTAACTGATGAAATGTATAGTCACAAAGAGATGCATCTCCTCATTATCCTTATAGGAAATGATATGATAGCAAACACATCGGCTCAACTTGAACTATATTATTACATAATTTTATCAGTGGCTATAACGGTAGCAAACCTGTGGATCAATTTATTAGCAGCCTTAGATTAACATACGAAACAATACCACTTTCTCATGAGAGTAGCTAAACGGTAGCACAACACCACTAGAGATGACAAAGCTCAATCATATGGATGAAATCTGTGGGTTGGTACCATCGTTTGTCAGGAGGCTTATTGTGTAGAGCTAGCAGATAAACTAATGAAGCACTTGTTGGGAACCATCCATTATTATCTACTGTGGTTGCCAAGCTTACTATAAACTCCTCGATTAATTTAATGTTTCCAACATCTTCTTCTACAGTTCCACTAAAATATATGTCAGCTTCAAACAAGATCCATGTTTGCACAAGTAGAGATAATTACATATGACATTAGGAGTGGCATCAAATCATAGTGGCAAAACAATTGCTCGTTCCAGACATAGCAATAAATTAAGATGCAAAACTATATCATTACTTGTGTCATCACAGTTCCAGTGCTTCATTACAGCACCGGGAGTTGATTTTTGTTCTTCTTTCGCTTGTTCTTCCACTTCATCACTTGGTTCAATAACAGACAAGCTTCGCCTTCAATGTAAGATTTGGCATGTCAATTAGGGAGCACAAGTATAGCACTAAATAACAACATTAATTTTTTGATGACAGTAACAAAATACAGGCCAACAGTTGTGAAATATCATTATCTTACGTCAATGGGATATTACGGTGCACATACAGATTGGAAGTCTTGTCTCCATTTGTGCAATTCACTAAAATCAAGCAACATTACCATATAAGTAGCACAACATATGAAAGCACACTCACAATCATGTGAAAGAAGGCTAGTACTGACCTCTCATGACACGGAATTCAAACAACTCACAAGAAGAAGATCTAAAACAAATTTTCCAACACGGATAGGAAGTCGGATCTCCTCTTGTGCAGTTCTACTAAGATCAAGCAATCAAACAATGTTGTCGGTGTGACATTTTGGTTGAACTGCACAAAACACTCTTAAAACAAAAGTGTTTTGTGCAATGCACCAAAAGGTAGCAATAGCAATGAGGTGAAGTAGATAACCCTGTTTACACAGAGGTGCAAAGGAAACAACTACTGGTCAATAACGGTGGATGACACAGAAGCCCACAAAAAGAAAGCAAGACAGTAGCATTTCTCAAATGGTGGCATTGATTCATATTAGCAGAGAGATTATATTAACAGTAAAATTAGTTAAACAAGTAATTTGCTTTTAACTGTGGCATTGCTTCAATTTTCCAGCGGCATTATTAGATGGTGTTTGTTTACTAGGACATTTTGGTGTAGGGACTAAAAAAGTCCCTTTTAGTCCCGTCTAAACCAAATAGGAGGGACTTTTAGGGACTAAAAGTGGGCATTTGGGGCTAAAGAAATAAGACCCTGAGAGAGAGTCTTTTTGGGACTTTTTCCAACAGTTGCCCTGCCCCGCATCGCACCTTATCTCTATTAGTTCATTACTAGGGGTAACATGGTCTTTTAGCATGTCATTTAATAACCTCTGGTCCATGTTTAGTCCCTAGAACCAAACAGGTAGGAACTAGGGACTTTTTAGTTGGGACTAAAAAAGTCCTAGGACTTTTTAACCAAACAGGGCCTTAGATTAACAACAGCTAAAGAGTTGTATGGGACAGTGGACGCACCAGCACCATGTGCATCTACCGATGTATAAAGGGGTGATGCACAGTCTGTTCAATAAAGAACAAACAACCAAGGAGCATATTTGTGTTGGTCCCAGTTTTTTTATCTTTGGACACCTTTCCCTATGTGAGGGCAACAAATATAGTCATGCTCAAACTCTACAGCCTTGTCCCCCAAAACAGAAAGATCAGTTCGTTATAGGTGGGGGTGCTGCGTTTGTCATTGTTTTCCCTTTTCAATCAACGTAGGTGCTGGATAGCCAGTCTGTACTACTCTCCCCCTTCCTTCCCTCTTTGAACCACATCCTAGATTCATGCTATACAACTTTCCCCACTACTTTCTCCCCTTCCTTTCCTCTTTGAACCACGTCCTAGATTCATGCTATACAACTTTCCCCACTCCTTTCCCCCCTTCCTTTCCTCTTTGAACCACGTCCTAGATTCATGCTATACTACTTTCCCCCTTCCTTTCCTCTTTGAACCACGTCCTAGATTCATGCTACACAACTTTCCCCACTACTTTCCTGTTTGATCCAACACCAAGATCCAAGTGCAGAAGCGGAAAAATCCCACATGCATCTAGAGCAATGCATGTGGAATACGTAAATTATACCTTAAGGTTCTCGGGGTGTGGCTCAGTGGGTGGCTGGGGCCGATCTGCCCACACTATTTACGACAGCAAGGAAGAAGGGGTCGGAGGCCCTCTCACGTCGCCGCTAGGTGAAAGAGAACAGCTGCGCCGGTAGTGGATTCCCTCCCTCACCGACGACGACAACGTTAAGCCTCCTTCCCTTCTCGGCGGACGGATCCTGCCATCACTTTGACCAGCAGTGAGGGGAGAGGGAGAGGCCAATGAAGTCTTGTTTATTTCTGCAGAGGGTGAGAGATGAAGGAAATATTCCCTAGAGGCAATAATAAAGTTGTTATTTATATTTCCTTATATAATGGTAAATGTTTATTATTCATGCTAGAATTGTATTAACCAGAAACTTAGTACATGTGTGAATACATAGACAAACAGAGTGTCGCTAGTTTGCCTCTACTTGACTAGCTCGTTGAATCAATGATGGTTATGTTTCCTAACCATAGACATGAGTTGTCATTTGATTAACAGGATCACATCATTAGAGAATGATATGATTGACTTGACCCATCTGTTAGCTTAGCAGGATGATTGTTTAGTTTGTTGCTATTGCTTTTTCCATAACTTATACATGTTCCTATGACTATGAGATCATGCAACTCCCGAATACCGGAGGAACACTTTGTGTGCTACCAAACGTCACAACGTAACTGGGTGATTATAAAGGTGCTCTACAGGTGTCTCTGATGGTGTTTGTTGAGTTGGCATAGACCAAGATTAGGATTTGTCACTCCGATTGTCGGAGAGGTATCTCTGGGCCCTCTCCGTAATGCACATCACTATAAGCCTTGCAAACAATGTGACTAATGAGTTAGTTGCGGGATGATGCATTACGGACCAAGTAAAGAGACTTGCCGGTAACGAGATTGAACTAGGTATTGAGATACCGACGATCGAATCTCGGGCAAGTAACATACCGATGACAAAGGGAACAACATATATCGTTATGCGGTTTGACCGATAAAGATCTTCGTAGAATATGTAGGAACCAATCTGAGCATTCAGGTTCCTCTATTGGTACATGACCAGAGACGTGTCTCGGTCATGTCTACATAGTTCTCGAACCCGTAGGGTCCGCACACTTAACATTTGGTGACGATCAATATTATGAGTTTATGTGTTTTGATGAACCGAAGGTAGTTTGGAGTCCCGGATTTGATCACGGACATGACGAGGAGTCTCAAAATGGTCGAGACATAAATATCAATATATTGGAAGCCTTTGTATGGACATCGGAAAGGTTCCGGATGAGTTTCGGCATTTTTCGGAGCACCGGGAGGTTACCGGAACCCCCCGGGGAGTATATGGGCCTTATTGGGCTTTAGGGGAAAGAGAGAGGGGCTGCCTAGGGCAGGCCGTGCGCCCCTAAGGCCTAGTTTGAATTGGACTAGGGGGAGGGGTGGAACCCCCTCCTTCCTTCTCTTCTCTCCTTCCCTTCCTTCTCTCCTACTCCTACTTGGAAAGGGCGGGAATCCTACTCCCGGTGGGAGTAGGACTCCCTAGGGCGCGCCATAGTAGAGGGCCGGCCCTCCCCCTCCTCCACTCCTTTATATATGGGGGAGGGGGCACCCCATAGACACACAAGTTGATCATTGATCTCTTAGCCATGTGCTGTGCCCCCCTTCACCATAATCCACCTCGGTCATATCGTAGCGGTGCTTAGGCGAAGCCCTGTTCCGGTAGCATCATCATCGCTGTCATCATGCCATCGTGCTGACGAAGCTCTCCCTCGACACCCTGTTGGATCGTGAGTTCGTGGGACTTCACCGAGCCAAACGTGTGCAGATCGCGGAGGTGCCGTACCTTTGGTGCTAGGATCAGTCGATCGTGAAGACATATGATTACATCAACCGCGTTGTCATAATGCTTCCGCTTACAGTCTACGAGGGTACATGGACAACACTCTTCCCTCTCGTTGCTGTGCATCACCATGATCTTGCATGTGCATAGGAAATTTTTTGAAATTACTGCGTTCCCCAACAAGAGAGTGAAGGGAGCAACTACAAGTGTTGAGGCTCCAGCGTGTATATATATAGTGGAGAGAGAGTGTGAAGAGAGCAAACCCTAGAAAACAAGCGCCGAGGGTGTAGCGTATATAGATGGAGTGGTTTTCTTTTTCTCTCTATAAAAATCGTTTTAAATTGTGCACGAAACGGAACTCTTTATTTAACATAGTGAAGAAAAATACTAGGGGCATGCTAATACGTGAAGAAAATTTAACACTCGAATGAGTCAACCCGCAATTAACGTTGCACGCCTCCCGGTCGCCCTTACTAACGTTCACGTGTGGTACACGATCCTCCGAAGTGAACAACAACTGAACCACACACGGTCAAAATATCGGGAAGGTGGGCTGCACCATCCTCCAATTTTAAATATTTTGGGCACTTGTATTCGGCCCAAGTCAATGTCCCACCGTATGTACTAAGGGTTACAGTGGGTGCTAAGAAACTAGGGCGTATTGAGAGTAATTGCCATGGCATTTATTTGTAGGGTCACTTGCAAATTGTGAAACTCTATTCTCCTCTTATTTAGTGGATGAGGCAAATCTTTTGCCTCCGTTTCGGAAAAATAAATGACAAATTCAATTTTAATTATTTAGTTTGTAGACTTTGCTCTCTTCCAATAATTTTGGGCACTTGTATTCGACCTAAGTCAGTGTGCCACCGTATCTCGTACTACTCCCTCTGTCTAGGTGTATGTCACGTTAGAAGGTGTAGCGGGACCAAGGTGCAAGCAGATTGGAGGAGCAGGAGAAACTTGACCGGTCCTTCCTCCAATCAAAGCCCTGATTTCTGTCTCTAAATGCAACAAGTAATCACATCAATTAAGAGATGCCATTTTAGCTACCATGCAAGGCCACGTATTAACACGCATGCAAGCCGACTTTGATTCCTTGACTGATCAACGCATAGTTGCGCTCCATGCATTGGGTTTCCAGGGGAGATAACAAGGCAGAGTACTAGGAGGGGATATAGATGCGAAGTTAATGGACGACGCCTAAACATTTTGGGAATATCTGATTTTTGTAAGATGACCTAACACCTAGACGGAGAGAGTACTACTCCTCAGTCCAGGTTTGATGGGATATTCGTCACCTCTTCTCTTCTTGTACGTACTCCATTTATCTCACTCCATGTGGCTTCCCACTCACACAATATTCCTATTCTATGAACCTATGTGTGTGTGTGTTTTAACAGTGTGTGTGTGCTAGAGAGAGTGACACATCGACCTACTCCTACAGAGAGATGGTGTGTAGTGTACGATTTAGCCACGAGAGTCGGTGCATCCTCTCGTTTCTGGACGTCTGGTCTAGACAGCTGCCACGCCCGCTCCTGACCAGCCTGGCCCACCCAAAGCCCATCCATCGCCCGCGCGCACTTCCCGCCCAAAACGGCCAGCGCCGCTCCAGAGAATCGGTGCCGCATTCATGCCTGGGCAGAGCATACACGACCTCTCACTGGCACCTGCATTGAAGGGAGAAGCGGATTCAAGAGTGATGGTTGCTTCGTCCGTCCAACTTACTGCTGGGTCTATGTGATTTGATGGCTCATTGGTCATTATTACTAAGGTGGTATGACTGCTGGATGTCCCACGCTTCGGCGAAAGGAGGTACTAGATTGCAATTTTCTCCATTCTTACAGCGGAGGAGTGCGAAAGCAGTGAATACACGCAGGCTCACTGATTACGTGGCCCACCTCACACTATCACCATATTTTCTGGACACCATGCGACACCTAACTCTTTACATAGTAGTATAGTGCGTATTGTAATTTCTCAGCGAGATAAATTTGTACAATGCTATGAAGCTTCCAGCTTCTATTTCATTTATCTTGTGTCCAAGATTGCCCCGTTGCAACATTTCATCAAATACAAAGGAGACTAACATGCATGCTATTGCATCTCAATGATTGACAGATCATAGCCAATATGTACTCCCTCCGTTGCAAAATAAGTGTCTCAACTTTATGCAAACTTTAGTACAAAGTTGTACTACTACTAAAGTTGACACTTATTTTGGAACAGAGACATCTAAATAAAAAAATGATCCATGCAGTCCCTAGCCCTTCAACCCTAAACCCTAGCCAGGCTTTATTTTGCTGGCAACGTTGAAGCTTTCAAAGAAATGAAGTTTGCAACCCTTTGACCATCGGATCATTTTGTGCAGTTTCACTAAAATCGAGATGAGCATCCCTGTGGCAAAGAAATTGAAGAAGCATCATTACAATAAGATTACTAGTACTAGTTGATGAGATCTAAACTCATCACAAATACAGTAGAAGCCAGTAGAGGTATGTGCGGGGCAAAGAAGTAGAGAAATATCCACATGGAGCGATGTGGGCAGCTGGGGCAGTGATGCAAGCCGGCTGTAAGGAAGTTGTACCTGAGGGATGTCAGGACATAGCTCAACCTAGAGGAGGGCGGCGGGAGGAGGCAACTGCCCACATCACGGCAGTGAGCAAAGGATGAAGGCAACCTCACCGGCTTTCTTAGAGAGAACGACGAGGGCCCTTGATCGGGTCATGCGGACAATGGGTTTTCGCCGTCCGTGATGGCGACCGCATATACACTAAACATCCACCCCTTCCCTCGGCGGACGTGATCCGCCCGGATGTTAGAGATGTGGCCACAATCGTTTTGTGCGAGAGAGTGTGAAGAGACCAACCCCAGCAAGCAACCGTGTAGGCTCGTCCTAGCTATGTATATAGTGGAGCGGTTTCCTTTTCTCTCCATATGAACCTATTTATATTGCTTACGTGCCACTGAAGAAAAAACTTTATTTATAAATGGTGCGGCACCATTCATGCATGGTTCTCGACCCTCCATTATTTATAAGTGAGTAAATACTACTAGACGCATCAAATTATCACGTGGGTTGCATCATCTTACAGAAATGAGCTCCACCGTGTCACGTGGGTGGTTGGGGAAGACGCAAAGAGTGTGTGGGTGTGTGCACCTCTTCTCTTCGAGCATGGTTATTAAAAGTATAGCCCACCACTCTACCACACGGTTATTATATATGGGCAAAGCGTATAGGCAGTAATAATGACTAATAAGCCGTCAAATCACGAGGCCCACCTTTTCTATGTTTGACCGAGGAAGCAGCCATCATTTCACTCCTCGTTGAATATCCATCCGCTGCTACATCCGCAAATAAATAAAAATCCGCTTCTACCTCAGTAGCATGGTTAATAATATAGCCATGTCAATCACGACATAGAAATATCATTCACTGATACAATAGGGCTAGATCTAAGGCTGGTGTTTTTTTACTTTGTCTCTTTCTCTTTTTATCTCATTTACTCATTTTACATAAGAGCACGTGTAGAGGATGGCTATTCCTTTCGATGGGACTTCTTCATGGGGTTTAAGACTAAGCAGCTCCGAATTATTCCCCCTGCCCACCAATCTGAATCGTGCCATCTATGATAGTACTCCCATTGCAACAATGAGGTCCACTAGGTCTAGCACGCCTGTAAGAAGAGACTGTCATGCAAAACATACATCTTGTTGTGTTCTTCCCCATACAGTACGTACCACTGGTACGTACTACTAGTACTACTACTACTACCCATTCTCCTATAAACCTTGTGCTTGGCATCTCCAAAATATTAAGGGATTCTCTGATTCAAAGGATTCTCAAAGGAATTTTGGAGGATTCTAATCCTTAGGAATTTTTCCTATCTTGGTTGTTTGATTCGTAGGATTGTAAACCATATGAATTTTCCATAGGATTCATTTGCACTAGATTTCGTAGGAACCTTTCCATCCACTCAAACCTCTTTGAAAGAATCCTATGGTTTTTCTATGCACAATCAAACACTCGTACAATCCTGTAGGATTCATGACAACATTCTACTCTAATCCCATGTTTTTCCTATTCCCGCGTTTTGGAAATCCTACGAATCAAAGAGGCCCTAACCTTGCGCTTGGCTCTTCGCCTCTTCAAGAAGTTGAGAAATAATGGTACTGCAGTATATATCGTTCTGGCTATCTGAGACCGAATGAATTGTTGCATGTCCACCACGTGGGTGAGGGTCGAGCGAGGGTCGAGGGGCGAGGGAGAGTGCGTACTATTATGTCTATTTCAATATGGACTACATATATGGAGCAAAATGAGTGAATCTACACTCTAAAATACGTCTATATATGTTAGTGTTTTGAGTATGTACTAGTAGTTCATATTGAAATCTACTAAAAGATGTATATTTCAAACAATATGATAATCTCTCTAACCAAGGTAGGCACGAGGAGTAAATGGAGGGAGTAGTAAAATTTTCTCCTCGTCCTGCGAGCCACCACGCGCGTGGGCGAGGGAGCGGGCGTAAGGCGTAGTAAGAAATCCTCACCTTGTCCTGCGAGCCATTGCGCCTGTGGGCAGGGGAGACGGTGTACTAAGCAAGCTTCTCCGTGTTCTGCGAGTTGATGGGACACATCGAAAGTAATACGTACAGAGCATCTCTAGTGTATAGAGTGTTGCCTCTAAGGTAGGCCCCACATGGTTTGCCTCTTTATTAACATAATGCATCAAGTTGCAATTTGTTTATTCACCCGTGGTACACGATCCACCATCAAGTGGACAACTAGTACACGTGTAAAATTACCATGTGGGCTGCCTTTTCATACAGAAATGAGCTCCACCGTGTACCCGCGCGGGTGTGGTTGGGAAAGACACGGGAGTACGTGCGCCGTGCGTGCACCTCTTCTCTTCGTGCACTCCCCCACCTACTTGGGTGTGTGTGTGAGAGAGATACAAACCTAGACAGATGGTGTGTGCATTCGTGAGTGTTTTTTGTTGGGGGTGATTTCATGAAAGTATCTGTGGGAATATGTGTCGATGATATCTCAAAAAAAATTTGACACATGCAATGTGTGTAAAATAGAGGCCTATCTATACCATATATAGAGGGGGCTGTCGGCGTTCTGGGAACGGGGGTCCCCAGACTTGCCTTCCTGCGGCCCGCGGCGTGGCTGAGCCAGCAGGCCGTACGGCCCATCCTCACCAACAAAGCACCCAAGACCCCCGCGAGGGGCCAAGCCTCGCGAGGCGGACAACGCAATGCCTCCTCTGGAGTGGCCTAGCCAGGAAGGCTCACGAGGAGCGGAGATATCAAGGCGAGGCGAACCTCACGACGCTCTCATGACATGAGACGTGACGATCGACACCAGGCGGGCGCCAGCGCGCACAGCGTCCTTGTTTCCTCTTTGGTGCAAAGGGGGCAAGCGTAGCCGCGGAGTACCGAGGCCTCAAGCAAAGGTTGTCATTTTGGTGCAACAAGACCAAGACCATGGACTGAAAGACGTAGGTCACCGTGGAGCCCAGAACAGCGTCACCACCAGAACTTTGTGCAGGCGAAGACTACTTTTGTCAGGATAGCTTGTACTAGCGATCCCCCTTCAAATTAGCCCGCCATTGTTGGCTCCCTTCCCGCTCGATATTTGGGAAGAGGACCAGGGCCTCTATAAAGAGGACTAGCCACCAAAGTGGAGAGGGGGGATCGAAGCTTGAGAGGAGGATCTCACCTTAGCTTGAGAGAGACCACCCCCCCACACACAAGCTCACCGAGTCAAGAACGCCTCGACCTTAGGAGGCCGTTCTTCCCTTGTATTGTTCATCATCAGCCCAAGAGGTAATCCACCACCACCGCACTGGAGTAGGGTATTACACCACAACGGTGGCCCGAACCAGTATAAACCCTGTGTCCATCTGTGTTACGAGTTCGTCGAGTTCGTCCGCGAGATTCTAGCGAGCTAGGGCGTAGATCGGTTGGAGGGAAAGACTTCGCGCGCAACCCAGTGTTCGAACCTTAAGGGTTTGCCGGGACCCCATACCTCGACATTTGGCGCGCCAGGTAGGGGTGCGCTGGAGCCTTTTCTCTGCCAATCAGCTCTCCAATGTTCACCGGCTACGATTTCTAGTGACCGAAGAGCCGGATCCGACCACTGGGCAGCCTGGCTGGCCCAAACGGCGCCGCCTGCCCATGAAGATCTCGACCCTACACCCCAGGTGGCGCGGGCGTCGCCGAGCTCTGCCGGGCGTGGACAATGCGGACAGGCATCATCCACCCTCACCCCGCGGCAAGCACGAGCCGCGGCGAGAGCAGAAAGTCATGCCGCTGCAACGGTGCCGCACTCATGGCGGGAGCAAGCGAACATGCGGGCGGCACTCACAGTGGCAAGGGAGATGTTGCGATGCAGGCTGATGGAGAGTGGCCGGGACACGCTGCTCGAGCGTGTTGCTGAGCTGCTAGACGCAGCGGCGTCGGGAGCGCCACCCTTCAGCTATCGACTCCCCCCAGGCCAATGCAAGGTCGCGCGGCGAGCCTCACCACATCTGCGCGCTGTCGACTACGCCCGGGGGCTTCGCCAACATCAGCACGGCTGGCGGTGTAGGGGGCTCCAATCCCCCCATGCCGCCCTCAAGAAGCACGAGCGCAAGCGTCACCCCCCATGGCCCCAGCCGGATGCCGTATTATCATCCCCAGGACGCCATCATGGGCGGAGCAACACCCCCCATGGCGAGGTGTTCGGGGTGACGGCCCCGGAAGCCTATGTGCCCCGCATGATCGACCAAGGGTACGCACCAGAGGACGGCATCGGCTCATTCGTTGGAGAAGACTGGGGAGAAGGGGCGCTAGGAGTCGAAGCCTTCCAAGAGCCAGTGGAGAACCACAGCGAACGCGCCGGCGACGGCAACTACAGGGTACCGCTAACCTCTCAGGAACAGGCTTATGCTAACCATGGGCTATCGATGAATCAGGTTGCAGCACCCGTCTCAACAAGGGAGACAAGCTGGGGGCCACCGAGAGGGAGCCAGGAGCAAGGCCCCTCCCCAAGGCATGCGAAACTAGGGGACACCCGGAGGTAGGCCCTCTGTCGGGGTGACTTCAACGATCCTTCCTCCGGCAGAGGACCCGTGGTCGCCGAGGGAACCACTGGCGTCCTCTTTCCCTCCTTTGTGCCGTCTTGGTCTCTGGCAGGCTCAAAGGAGGTCAAGAGTGGCGCAAGGCGGGGCCCTCGTCTGGCGATATGAAGCAAGGCCGGTACCTGTGAAGAAGGCCCGGTGCCTGTGAAGCTCGCCGCCCGTGACACTCTCATGTAATAATGAGTTGGGGATGTACACGCCCCGGAGTCTCAGGAGCGCCGGCCTCAGGCCCTGGGGCTCCCTCCCAAGCCTAGTGGACAGCACTTAGCTCCGCGCTGGTGAAAAGACTTGAAGACCCGAAGACTAGACTAGGTGTCAGACGCGGCCTTTTGCTTTGGATCTCTCTTTCTGTGGCTTTGCTTTTTGATTCTGGACTTAAGTTGAAGCTGAATTTTTATCGTTGCGCGCGGGGGGTACCTTTCTCGTTCAAGCTGTTTCTCGCCTTCTGGATCTTGTTTGGTTTGGGACTCATGTCCGTCGCCTCTCCCTCGCAAAGCTCCTCGCGAGCTGGACCGCGCAGAGCACGCGCTAGCACTACGCTTGGTGCTCGCCCTTTCCGGGACCCCCTTCAAACAGGGTGATAGGCTCCGCAGGATTCTCAGGAACTTGTCGCTTCACGACCCAGCCCTAAGCGGGCGCTGACTAAGGTAATCCACGTCCAGAAACTCACCCCCAGCTTCACGAGCTCGCGAGGACACATACCCACATTGCATAGGAAAGTAAAAACTGCGATTTGCTTACACGAGGGGCTCCCCCTCTCAAAATGCTCTCACAAGTTTTCCAAGGGCCACACCCGAGTTTTGCGTGTAGAATAAAACAACAAGAGAATATGGGATCAGCTAGAGATATCGCTCGCTGCGTCATCCAGGGATGCGTCGCTCGCATCGTCATCACCTTCGTCGGAATCGTCGCCGCCGTCGGCGACGCCCCCGTCGCCGTCGTTGACCACGTCACCTTCGTCTGGGACGACCACCACCCCATCATTCTCCAAGGTGAAGGCCCTGACCAACGCGTCGACATGATCCTCTACCAAACGCGCCAAGTTGCCCCGGACGGCAATGGGCATAGTAGCAATGGCGGCATCAAAGTCGTAGTTGGGGTCGGCGTTCATGAGGTGGCTGAAGACATGGGGGAAGGCGCGCTGAAGCAGGCCACGACCCCTCTCCTCCACAAGCTGTCGAGCTCTGGCAGATTGAGCCTCCAGGCGCATCACCACCTCAGTGAAGAAGGTCAGGTGGCTGGCGCAGTCACTCGAGTGAGGATTTGGGGCGTTCTCGTCGCAGATATAGCCCAGGGCGGTGTTGGCCTTGTTCTGAAGGTCTTGAAGCATAGGGGCATGCTCGCGCTCCAGCGTTCGGCGTTGGAGCACTTCTTCTCTGTTTTGCCGAGCGACGGCCTCGGCATCGTCAATTCGCTACCGGAGGGAAATCAGCTCGGCGCGGGCGGAGGCCAGGTCCGCCTGCACCGTAACCAGGGCGGCGGTTGTGGCCTCAGCACGCCTCTCGGCCTCGTCCAGCCTAGGCCTGAGAGCGGCGGCCCTGCCCGCACCCTCCTATCCAGCGAGCTCCAGCTTCAAGCCATATCTGCCTTCCAGATCAGCGCGAACCACGGCCACCCGGCGATTGACCTCTTCCTCGACTCTGGCCTCGCGGGCCCCGACGGCATCTTCAGCTTGATCGACTTGACGCTCCCTCGTCTCCAATCCCTCGAGCTCGAGGCTGCGCTCCACGGCCTCCAGGGCCAGCGCCTCTCGCGCCGCCGGATCTCCTCTTCCTCCGCAGGCGTCCCTCTCATCGATGCAAGGGTGGCCCTGCGCGCCTCGACTTGCTGCTCATGGGACGCGCTCCAGGCCTGGAGCTCCCACGCGCGCTCCTCCGTAGCCTCGCGGCGGCGATCGGCCTCGCGAGCTTCCTCCAAAGCTCGCGAGCAGGCCTCGTTGGCAATCTTGAGGGACGCCTCGGCCTTCGTGTTCTCAAGGTCGCGATGATAATGGCCAAGGTTGATGGCCACTCACAGCTTGCGCCGCTCCTCCACCAACCGAAGACCTTCGGCCTCAAGACGTGAGTCGACGCCAGCAAGCTCTTCACCAAGGCGGTTCATCGCGCCCATCGCCTCCTGGAAGAGCTCGTGGCGGACCACGCTACGCCCGAGCTCGAGCTCGAACGCCCGCCCCATCTAGTCCTCCGCCTCGGGGGCTGCGGGTGGAGAATCAAGTGGTGCGCCATCTCCCGGTTGGGGGCTGGGGGCTGGCGCGGCCCCAGGCACCATCTGACCCTCGCAGGCGCCCGGACCGAACAAGGCCCGCTGCTTGAAGGAGGCTCCAGCATCGAGGCTAGCCATCCACCAACCGTGACCAAGGGAGGAGCCCTTGGCACGCCAGCTGCGCTCCGAGCAAGGCCGCGTAGGAAGGACGGCGAAGGCACAGGCTCGGGGCGCCTAGACGACGGACCAGCTCCCGAGGCTGACCCCACGCCGCGGGCAGCGTCCAAGCCTGAAGCACTGAAGCTTGGCGAGTGCGATTGGACAAGAGGGAGCTGCTTCTCTGGAGGTTTTGCGGCCTTAGCAGAAGAGGACCTGAGGGGGCAATCGTCAGGAAGGGAAGGTGGCACATAGAAGATCACCAAGGAGAGCTACTTACTCGTCGATGGCGATGTACTTCCTTCGTTTCAATGGTCCGAAGATGCTGCCACCGCTAGGGGATCCCTTACTCTTGCGGAGCTCCTCGAAGTCCATGCAAAGGCGGCCGAAGCACTGGACGTGACGGCCGGAGCATGGCGGAGCCAAAGAAGAACCAAGAGGAATGGCTTCAGGGGAGCCCGGCTGCGGTGAACAGCCCGGCTCTCTCTCGCTGTGACCTCCCGAGGCCCCTGAAGCCTGGGCCTCGGGAGCCTCATGCCGCACCTCAGCAGCGACTGGCGCCTTAGGAGAGGCGCCACAAGCTCCTGAGGACGACGCCCCTGTATCACTGCTCGGCACGTGCTCCTCAGCACCTGAGCAGCCAGCCCCTGTCATAGCTCGCTCCCTTGCACCATCACCTGGGGCGAGCTCATCACCGGTGGCAAAAAATGGGACCATGATGATGGGATTTTCGCGGGGTCCCTCCAAGCCAATTGGGCAGCCCCCACTCATCAAAGGAAGGCATGGTCACGACAAAGGTAACCTTGTTCTCGCTGCGGTACAACGTGCAGCTCTTCCTAGGCATCTCGTCCGGCAGAGGGACACCGGATAGCACCGTGAGCACAGTTTGTAGCGTAGCAAGAGGAAGCCCGTCCTCCTAAAACCTCATGTTGTCCCGACTGCTGAGAAAGTCCCACGTCGGGCGAGAATGACACTAAAGCGGGGCAACTCGACACCTGATGAACTCCCTCACCACCATGGACGCAGTCACACCAAGATCCTTCAACCACCGCAGCCTGGCCCGGACAGGGGCAAGGCAGGGGCTCATGAGCCTCTGGTGACCCCAGCCGGAGTTTGGAATGGCAGGCCCCACCAGAGCTTGGAGCAGAGGGTTGAGCACGCCGGAATCAACAAATACCCATCGCGTGCGGAATTCGCTCGCGGATGAAGGAAGATCGAAGTCGATCCCCGTGCCTGCCGTCGCTGTCACAGCCTGAAAGCCCACACACCCTGAGCTTTGCCGGGCACCGATGAGATGTAGCGAGAAGAAGTGGCGGAGGAGTGCCACAGAGGGGGTGATGCCCACCATGACCTCACACATGAAGGCGAAGATGGCAAGAAGGGTCACAGATTGAGGGTCGAGATGGAGCATATGGATCTGGTAGTGCTCGAGCACCGCATTGAAGAAGGCGAAGAAGGGAGGAAGCATGCCAGCCCAGAGGGCGTCAATGAAGATCGAGATCTCGGTGACATCCCGAGCCATGCTAGAGCGAGACACAGGCCAGGCCGGCGTCTCTCCCCACTCGTTGAAGCTGGAGGCGAGCATGGGGCGCACCTTGCCCATGGCCTCGTCGTTGACCACCCGAGGTCGGCTGAGCGCCGGCTCGAAGGATGGAGGCGCAGTTGGCGAGGACAGAGGTTTCTTCCCCTTGTCAGCTTGTTTCGGCACCATGGCGGTAAAGCGGGCGGAACACTGGTTGGACTAGGAAGGCAGAGCAAGGCGACGGGGTAGCAGGGAGATTGGAAGATCGAAAGAGCCAGGCGCGGAGAGGGAAGAATAATTGTGCAAGAAGCGGGGCCGCATAGCCGGGCGGATTCAAAGGCAGCGTGGGGAAGCGGAGACACCCACGTCCAATCAACCGCCACGCGTCAACCGATGCCACGGGCTTTGGGGGCCCGCAACGCTTCGAGCTTGACCCTTGGCTTCGCCGCGAAGCCAAGCCCGAGCGCACCTTGGTCCCGGGGGCTACTTTCGGCGTTCTGGGAATGGGGATCCCCAGACTTGCCTACCTGCGGCCCGCGGCGTGGCTGAGCCAGCAGGCCGTACGACCCATCCTCACCAACAAAGCACCCAAGACCCTCGCGAGGGGCCAAGCCTCGCGAGGCAGACGACGCAAGACCTCCTCTGGAGTGGCCTAGCCAGGCGGGCTCACGAGGAGCGAAGATATCAAAGCGAGGCGAACCTCACGAGGTTCTCGTGACGTGAGCCGTGACGATCGACACCAGGCGAGCGCCAGCGCGCACAGCGTCCTTGTTTCCTCTTTGGTGCAAAGGGGGCAAGCACAGTCGCGGAGTACCGAGGCCTCAAGCAAAGGTTGCCATTTTGGTGCAACAAGACCAAGACCATGGACTGCAAGACGGAGGTCACCGTGGAGCCTAGAACAGCGTCACCACCAGAACTTTGTGCAGGCGAAGACTACTTTTTTCAGGATAGCTTGTACTAGTTGTCCCCCTTCAAATTAGCCCGCCATTGTTGGCTCCCTTCCCGCTCGATAGTTGGTAAGAGGACCTGGGCCTCTATAAAGAGGACTAGCCACCGAAGTGGAGAGGGGAGGATCGAAGCTTGAGAGGATGATCTCACCTTAGCTTGAGAGAGACCACCCCCCCACACACAAGCTCATCAAGCTCAAGAACGCCTCGACCTCAGGAGGCCGTTCTTCCCTTGTATTGTTCATCATCAGCCCAAGAGGCAATCCACCACCACCACACTGGAGTAGGGTATTACACCACAACGGTGGCCTGAACCACTATAAACCCTATGTCCTTCTGTGTTACGAGTTCGTCGAGTTCGTCCGCGAGATTCTAGCGAGCTAGGGCGTAGATCGGTTGAAGGGAAAGACTTCGCGCGCACCCCAGTGTTCGAACATTAAGTGTTTGCCGGGACCCCATACCCTGACGGGGGCGATCCACAATATTAGAGGGAGGGTCATAGATATTAATAGAGTCGAAGAGAGGATCAAGTGGGTGGGTGCGAGATCGATGAAGAGAGCCATCGAAATTGTGTGTGAGGAAGTCAAAGATATAGAGCGACTGACCTACCGGAACATCAGAGGGAACAGGTCAAGTTTGTGTGTGGCGGGGAGACATGACAAGAGCGCTTGATCTATCAGTGTGTGTGGGGGGGGAGGCAGAGACCTAACTAGATAGTTAGATCGACTGGTATATGTCTTGAGAAGGAGAGACCCAGCTGTGTCTTGAGGGAGATAGGTCGACATCCATGTAAGTGAAGGACGGGAAATAGGTTTGGACGGAGAGAGAGAGAGAAGATATATATATACAGAGGGAGAGAGAGGGAGAGGTAGAGTGCTGGATGGGTGGTGGAGTTGCTTCTCGAAGATGCATGGTGGGAGAGGCCTACTAGGCAAACTGAGGGTAGAACTGCAATATTATCAATAAGAGTGGGGATGTTTTTTTGTGTGTGCGTGTGCGTGATAGATGTGTCGGGAGGCATGCATGGATGATGAAGGGGGACCATGTGTTTGGTAAGCAGACCTAACTAGATCGATAGATCAATTGTTGTGTGTCGGAGGAAGGGAGAGACATAACTAATGAGGTAGATCGATCGGCACGTGGGGAAAACGAGTTATAACGACCTAGCTAGCTATATGTATAGTGGGAGATCGGTCGGTGTACATCCATTTGTTAGAGGAAAATAAGGCCCAGCGAGATGGATAGACGGAGAGAATGGAGCTAGGAGGTGGTACGAGAGGCCTACTAGCTAGATAGGGGGAGGAGTGTGCCATTGTGAGATCGATGAAAATAGGGCAAGAGTTTACACGTGTGTGGGACCATATGAGAGACACGAGGCATGGACACAGAAAGGAGGAGATGGAAGGTGCGTGTGTATGTGGTAGGTAGACATCACTAAAGAGGTTTATCAATCAGTGTGTGTCAGAAAGGAGTTGCGGAGACCGTGGGACAACGACCTAAAGCAAAAAATGAATGTGCGCAATGGATACAATGCTGAGGGAGGGGGGCGAGGAGGGCGTGTGCATGCATGAAAGAAAGTTAGTGCTAGCTACAAAGGTTAGAGGATTGTGTGGGTGTAAGAGACTAACAAAGATCATAATCTCTATTCTTATGAAAAAACAGAGTTGGTGATGATGGTGTGCCTGGCATCCTACAATATAGGCGGTCCGATTTATATCTGATAGATAGGAAGGAAACTATGGCAATTTTGCAAAAAGATACCCACACCCCTCTCCATATTTGCAAATAAGGCCTTCCCTCGTTCATCCTTTTCTCCCACAAGATAAACTACTCATACAAATGCATCTCGATGTTTTGTGCAACGCATGGGCATCTTGCTAGTTTGATATGAAAGTGGATTCATATATTTGAATAGGAGATCATAGTGTTATAAACATATGCATGCATGAAAATAGGGGGTGATATGCATGGTGTGGTTTTGGACATGTTATACCATAATGTGATAATGTGTGGCGTTTGCAACTCATAGCTAAATATCGAACAATCTAAACCATACTATACATTGAACAATCTCACATTTTATTTGAATTTGTAATAATGTGTGACCTTTGCAGCTCACAACTAAATATCGAACAATCTAAATCGTACTATATATCAAAAAATCTCACGTTCTTTTGAATTTGTGATAATGTGTGGCGTTTGCACTCACTTCTAAATACTTGTAGGCATAGGGGGAGGGGCACCATACATTATGTGATAAACACATTATACATATGAGACATGGTTTAGATTATGTAGATCTAGCTAGAGCTTGAAATGTACTGTGAATTGAAATCAACATAAAGTGGATTCAAAAAATTGAGTTCGAGTTCATATATTACACATAGTTCATATCTAACTCGACAGTAATCACGTGGTGTGCTATGAAGATAATATACAAACGATGGTTTAACTTGAAAATAATGATGATTGTAGATCTTATTAAAATAGAGAAACGAATTCAAATGGTTTAACTTGACAACAATCATGATTGTATATCTCATTCAAACAGAGAAACGAATTCAAATTTAGTTCATATTGAAGTGGTAGTATATACATTTGGAGTGCACTAAAACATTCATTTGAGTAACAGGTTGCATGCATTATACACGTAGCGAAATATTTTAATTGAACATAATATGAATTCAAAGTTTTGAATGGCATTTGTAGTGCGAATTGATTTGGTACAATACACGGGACTAGACTCTCTTGTGTGGTGCGAATTGATTTCTTTTAGTTTTTTCGTCAAGGGAAGTGCGAATTGATTTGGTACAGTACACATTAGGCTTGTCCGGAAATTTCAACCCGCGCCTTGTTACCCCAAAATATTTAAGATATATCTTTGTCTCATTGTGCTCCGAAAACTCCCTCCATCTCAACCCGCTCCTTGCTATCCCAAAATTACAACGCGCGCGAAAACTCCCACCTCCTGCGAAATCCTGACACGTGAAATGCCCGTGATACCCCTAAACCGAAACAACCTCCTAGCTCAAGTCGGTGGGGGTACTTTCGTAACTTACCCCACATTTCGGACAAGCGCATCCCTAAGCCATAGTTCCCCCCTCCCATCCCATCCGCCCACCCATTCGTACACCGAGGCCGTGAAAACCCGCGAAGCCCCACACCCTCCTCCGTCCGCCACCCAGCCGAAGCCTCTTCCCCGACGACGTCATCCAAAAGCAACACCTTGACGTCCCTCATCCATCGTATCAGATGAGGATCCGTCGTTGATCTCATCGTCCCGCCGGTTCAGCCACCCCGTCCTCCACCTCCAAGGAGCTACCCCGACGTTCCCCTCGTCTTTCGCACCTCCTCCATTCACACACCGCCATCTTCACCTGCACCACCGAAAGAGCAACATCATCACGGTTTCCTCGGATGAAGTTGAGGCCTAATTGGTGCCACCAAAGAGGTTGTACACTAATCGCCGCATTTTCTTCTTGATTCGATCTCACGGTGCAGCCGGCGCTCGGTCCCGAGCCGATAGGGCAAGGCTCCATCAATGGCGGTGTCGCCGGCCACTTCCTCCATGGCGTCGCTCCCTCGGCGGCGACGTCCACATCAGTAGGAGTTGCTATTGCTTTAGCTCTCACTCGCGCTGCTGCTCTGCTCTTGCTCTCGGTCCACTACCTGGTTTGCTCTTGCTCTTGCTCGCGCTGCTACTCTCGCTCTTGCTCTTGCTTGCGCTGCTGCTCTCGCTCTTACTTATGCTGCTACTCTACTCTTGCGCGCACTGCTGGTGCTCTACTCTTGCGCACGCTGCTGCTGCACAAGCAGTAGATCCTGCTCTCCCTCGAGCCCCTGCGGCTGCTACTCGAGATGCTATGACACGACCAGTTGCCCCGGCTCTCACACGCGCTGCTGCTCCTGGTGTTGTTGCTACTACTGCTTTTCTGCTACTGGTGCATTTAGTTTCGACAGTAAAATTCAGTTTCGACAACAAAATTCAGTTTTGACAGTTAAATTCAGTTTCGACAGATAAATTCAGTTTTGACAGTTAAGTTCAGAGATGAGCGGCTGATGTATTTTGCATCTAGCACTTTGTGGTTATGTATTTTAGATCATCTATTGGAGATTCTATTAGAATTCCACTCAGGTTAGCATTGTCTCTCTTGTCCTACTTCAGCCTCGCCGTCATACAACTCACCGGAGCTGCTCCAACAACAAAACCCTCCATCACAGCGGAGCAGTACCCCGGGCTCCATCTCCAGACACCTAAGATCTTCTTCCCCTCCTCCGATAGCCAAATCAGCCGGAGCATCCTCATCGACCAACCCAATCACGCTGAGATCGACATGGCTTCACCAAAGAGGTTGTACACTTGTTGCATCTCTTTTTTACTCTACATGTTATATATATTGTCCATTGAGCACACATAGTAACGTGAAATACGATTAGTTTCTCCTACTATATGACAAGCAGTGAGGTACCAGGCAACTTAGCTATCCGTGATGGACTCACTTGAACGCCATCATTATTTATCTCTACGCGTTTGAGCTGTGCATTTCTAGATTGGCCTGGGAGTTGAGCCAGTAGGGTAGTGGTCTGGGTCCAAAGTAATAGAATAGCACAAAAACATTTTTTGAGTGTAGGCTTTCCCCTGCTCAAGCCTACCTACTAGAATCGCCAGTGCTTGAAAGGAAAACTGAAGGAAAAACATAGGAATTTGAAAGTTTCCTATGGTCTACTATTCATGCATTTGGTTCAAAGGAATGGAGCAAAGGAAAACTGAAGGATTTGTTCCTTTAGTGTCTCCTTGAAAAAAAACCATAGGAATTTTAATATCCACTTGTCCTCCTTTTCAAATTTCTATTCATGAAGCACAAGACTAAGAGATAGTAGCATAATAGTATTATAACTCTACATTTTCTTATGGTTTGACTTAACCATGCTTCTTTGCATCTTGTGATCTTCCAATTCTTGTGAACCAAACACCCAGATTGGTCGAAATCTTGTGTTTTTAGGCCTCTTTTGGTTCATAGGATAGCATTATCATAGGAATAGGAATTTTGTAGGAAATGAGATGGCATGTATCTCAAATCCTATGAGTAGGAATAGGAAATGAGATGTCATTTGGTTGACACCAAAGGAATTTTTCCATTGAGCCTAGGCTCATTTTTATTTTCCTATGAAATGTGGAGGATAGGAACCAATCCTATGTAGGAATAGAAATATATTCCTATAAACCAAAGGGCTCTAAAGGAAAAAATCCTATAAGAATCCTATCCTCTAAAATTCCGATGAAATTCCTCCAAACCAAAGGAGGCCTTAAATTCTCTGTTTTGCACGTGCATTCCTATTCATGCATTGTTAGAATCCTCAAACTCAAACAAGCCCTTAGATAATTACTTCTGTTACAAATATGTGTCAAGGAAAACCTTGTGTGGTTTCTCCCGCTCCTGCTGCGCTGTGTTCCACCCCAGCTCAGCTGCTCCAACGACGGAAGGGTTCACCACAGCAGGGATTCGCTCTCCAGAGTGTCTTTCGCCGCCTCAGATCTTCTTCCCTGCCGTCGGCAACCACGACAACTGCATTACCATCATCAACTGAGCAAATGACCTTGAGGACTACACGGGTCCGCAAGAGAGGTCACACTCTTCCGTGTCTGCTTACGTTATGCATCACTTAACATGATGACATGCTACTTTATCATCGTGTTCACCTATTAGATTCCGAGTCGGTTCCAAACTAATGCTGAAACTTGAGTTTTAAAATGGTTGTGGGGTACATATTAGGGCAGCAATCAGTACTATCTGTCTACTATCTGGTTAATCTCGGGTGTCTACTATGAGTTTCATGTTGGGTGCAAACAAACATTAAAGGAGCAATTATTTGTATTTTTAAATAAAGCTATTATCTTCCTGCTATCATTGGTTTTGGGTCTATCCACAGTTTGCTACCATCACTCTGGATTTGTGCATGCACTCCTTACATAATCTCACTATGTTTTATTCCTATGCATGTCAGTTATTGTACACAATGGAACTGAATAAGTAGAGCAAAAGAGACGAGCCTTGCGTGGCAAAAAAAATTCATGCAGACGTCGCTCCATGGTGGGCGCAAAGGCAGCCCCCCTCCACCCATTTCGGATTGTAATCAAGAGGAAGATAACTATTCTGAGGTTGATTCAGAAGGAGAAGACCACTCCTATTTACCCCCTGAGGTCTTCGCTCTAACTTGGCATTCTGATGTTGGTTATATCATGCATATGGTGTCTTGCATTGCTTACTTTATACATCAAATGTGTCATCTGCTTAGTTTAGACATGCTTTGTGTGAATGCCGTCTGTTTAGTTTCTTCATCGTATATGTGAATTATGCAACGCCATCTTGTTTAGCCAGGCATCATATATGTGAATTTTGCAATGCCATCCTGCTTAGCCAGTCATCTTATATGTGAATTATATTGGGCCATCCTTTTTTTCATTACGTATTACATTTGTCAACAATGTTAGTACATTCAACTACTCTTCGTGTGCATCAGCCATTTGACACGGTGATGGAAAATTCTGGAGTGAAAACAAGGTCTTCAGAGCAGACTATGCTATCTGATGAAGCGCATATCTCGTTGGTTACGAATAGCTCCTCAGAGGAGGATTCAGAGACAGATGACCAGTCCTATTTCCCTCCCCGAGGTGTATGCTCTAACTTGGCAGGGTTATGGTGCTCATATCGTGCGTATGGTGTCTTGCATTGCTACGTCATTTGATTAGTTTAGACATGCTTTGTGTGAATTCCACCTGTTTAGTGTCTAATTACCATATATGTGAATTATGCAATGCCATCTTGTTGCAAGACATTATATATGTGAATTATGCAATGCTATCTTGTTGCAAGGCATTATACATGTGAATTATGCAATGCCATGTTGTTTAGCCAATCATCATGTATGTGAATTATACCATGTTATCCTTTTTTTATTACGTGTTCCATTTGTCGACAACGTTTGTATACTCAACTACTCTTCCTGTGCATCAGCCATTTGAGGCGGTGATGGAAGTAACTGGAGTGAAAACAAGGTATTCAGAGCAGACAATGCTACCTGCTGAAGCAGACATCTTGCTGGTTACAGAGAGCTCCTTAGAGGAGGATTCAGAGACTGATGACCAGTCCTATTTCCCCCTTGAGGTCTATGCTCAAACTTGGCAGGGTTATATTACTCATGGCATGCATGTTGTCTTGCATTGCTTAGTTTTTACATCATATATGCGATTGCCATCTGCTAACTTGCTTAGTATATAAATCATATATTTGAATTATATCATGCCATCATGTTTACATACACAGCATCTATAATTATGGCATGCCAACCCATTTAATAAAGACATCATATAGTTATATCATCTCATCATGTTTAGTGTTTACAGTCATCATATTTTCAATTATGTCATTCTATCCATGAATTATATCATGCTATTATGTTTCCATAGGTGGCATGTATGTGAATTATGGCATGACAACCTATTTAATAAACACATTATATAGTTGGGATTTTTACATCTGTGCTCCTGGTTCCTTAGCTCTACTCATTCATCCCCGCACTCTTAACTTTTGCTCAATTTTCCCCACTCCCTTGCCATAAACCCTCATAACTGGGCACAACGGACATTACCGTCGGGTCAAAGGCTTGACTATTAACTCTGACTAGTGGGGCCACATTGGACTGTGTCGTCCGTTCGACCTGACAAGTGGGGCCGTGTTGGGTGGTGTCGCTGTTCGATCGTTGGGCCATGGTTTCATTGGGTTGTCCCTTGCATTAAACGTCTGCGCACGCCGCCAGGACAAAAGCTTGCTATGCATGCACCCAGCAAAGCATGCCTGCATGCGTCGATCGAGCCTGCATGCGCTGATGCCATGATCCTATGATGCGCCGACCGAGCCTGCAGGCACCGACCGAGCCTACATGTGCCAATGCGTCCACCACGATGCACTGACCGAGCAGCTTTCTTGCACACCAGCCGCCACGGATGCAGCGACGGTCACTGCCGCTAGTTCCTCTCTTCTAGCTAGGTGGCTACATATTTGTGGCTTGTGTAAAAAAAGAGCCACTCCCTTTCTTAGCTCTACTCATTCATCCCTAATAACAAAGCTTGCTTGCATGCACTAGGTGGTTACTAACAAGGGAACCCTACTAACAAGCCAAGCTCTATAAGAAAACAATCAACAAATATGTAGTCCTAATATGTAGATAGGGCCAACAAGCACATAGCACGATCACATAGTCCAAACTAGGAAGAACTTAATAATAAATAGATAGAATACTTAAGCCAACAAGCCCATAGCAACTCCAACATAGTTCAATTACAACTTAACATAACAAAGACTAAAAAAGATAGAGGGTTTAGAACCCTAGCCGCCGCCTTCTCCACCTCGCTCCTCCTCCAGGCGCCCTTTTCACTACTCCGGGGCGTTGTCGATGGGGTATTGGAAGAGTGTGCATGCACATCGCGGTGGGAAAGATGCTCCGTGAACCTGTTATGGGTGGTAAAAGCGATGAACTCGGAGCCACACCAAAACACCCGGCCGAGGAGGTAGAAGGCGTTGAATGTGTTGGTGAAGTGGGCAAGGAGAGCAATCACCACCTGGTTTTGGATGACCTCCTTGACGCGGAACATCGTTAGAGATCCCCTCGGGAGGTGGTGGTAGCCGGACGCGAGGAAGAACTCGGTGAAGTTCCTTGCGGTCCTCAGCCTTGATATCGCCGACACACGTAGTGGCGATCAACGTACATGCCGGTAGGGTAGAGCCTCTGCGGCGCGGTGGGTGGGAAGCGGTAGGTTGGTCCAGTGTACTGCATGGCTGAGGGATGTGCAGAAGAAGGAGAAGGGGTCGAAGAGCAAGAAGGGTAGATGGATGAGGATGGCAGAGGCAGAGGGTGGGAGATGGCAGAGGCAGAGTGTGGCTTAAATAGCCATAGTGCTACGTGTTATTTGGCCCTGGCAATAACGGGGTCAAATGATACAAATAATAAATTTGGCCCTTAAAATTTTGGTCACTTTGCATGATAAAAAAAGGTAGAGGGCTTGTGGCCATTATACAAATGCAAAATGACCCATTTTTTAATAGTTTGTCGCCATTTTGCATGATAAAAATAAATTTAGCCCTTATAAACTTGGTCGTTTTGCATTTGTATAGAACAAAAGAACTAAATTTTGTACGCAATGTCAATTATTGTGTCATTTCAAACAATGCAAAAAAACAGAGCCAACATGTTCACAAAAAACAGAGCCAACATGTTCACAAAAAAAACAATGCAATTCGATGGCCCAACCAGAGCTTGGTTTCCTTTTGGGCCCAATAACAATGTTTTTTTCTCGGAGTCAGTGGTGCGCGAGCAGCCGAGCACAACCAACAGGATCACCTCTCGCGGGTCGCCCCATGATCCAACGATATGGAGTCGTCCTTCTGATCCAATGGCCCGGAGCCTGCACGCAGCATGCCCACCAAATCCTTCTAGAAGACCACAACCGAGGGATGTCGCTTGGCGCCAGGGTATGATCGGATGGCTGACGTTCGGAGCTAGGGTTAGGTGAAACCCCACGGGATTTTGAGGGGTTTTGAGCTGGTCAACGGGGTTACGACAGCTTTGACTGAGCATAACTAATTTTTTAAAAATCGGAAAAATATGAAACCTTCGCCGTTCTTCATTTTATAAGACACACTAACGAGGAAAAATACTAAACTTGGTCTATGGTCATTTTCATGAAAAAAAACCTAGTTGTCATGATCGAGGTCAAATGAGCACCATTAATTTAGAAAAAAATAAAAATATGAAACATGCGCGCAATGTTGTCTTATGTGACATGTTACCAACCAAAAATCATAAACTTGGTCTATGGTCATTTTCATGAGAAAACCTTCACACATATGAGCTATCACCTAGAAGATTTCATAGAGTTCAAGGAGATGAAGTAGGGTTACCTTCTGTTTTTGAAAATTTTAAAAAAAATCAAAAAAATCACCAAAGCTTTATTTCAAAGTGAATAAGAAGGATCTGAACTTAGTTTTCCATTTTCATATTTCAAATATGTTTTATAATAGTTTTTATATTAAAGCATATTTTTAAAAGAAAATGTAAAAATATGAGGATTAATTCAAAAAATAGTGAGACTTCGAATCTACACTATATAGATTGAATAGGTGTTAATAAAAACATTTGGCTCATTTAGAGTAGGTCCAAAAAAACTTTACAAATGGGCTGTTTACCCTAGCCTGGGAGCTCATTTGGAGCACATTTCTTAAATTCAAATTTCTTTGACCTCCTCTAAATCACCTCAAATTTTGCACACATGATCTCCTACACAGACATAGATAGTTTGCCAAGTTTTTTTTTTGCATTTTCTTAAATTTACACAAACATACATACATAATTTGCTGGTGGGAAAAAGCACGCATGTGTGATCAGTGAAGCAACACTGGAACAACATGTGTGATCAGTGAAGCAACACTGAAACAACATGTCTGATCAGTGAAGCAACACTGAAACAACATGTGTTTGCCAATTGCAGCACCTAAACTCATAGTTCACAACATCTAAACAGAACTAACCATACACCACAGGCAAATATAAGGACAGACAAATATAGATAGAATAATACATTACTAGCATCACCATAGATTCAGTTCACACCATAAACAGCCACATTAAGTTTACCAAAAGTAACCGGACCAAAAGTAACTTAAAAGATTAAGATTAAGTTCACAGCATCACATCATCACAGCATCATCACATCACTTCACGTCGGAGTCAGGGCCTTCACGAGCGCAGCATGCTGCCCCTGATCATGTAGCACTCCCTGCGGATCACTACATCCTCTGCATGAGACAGAAGGTGATCGAAGCGGCCATCCTTTGGCTTTGGCTTGGTGGTGCAGTAGGGGCAGTGCCACTTCTTGATTTTGCGGCTGTAGAAGGAAGCAACTCCCTTGGCCTTGATCTTCTCCACCTCCTTGGCTGTGAAGGACGCGACGTTGCCCTTGTCGACATCATCTCCTGAATCATACTGCACACATGAATGAATTGCATTAATACATTATACATTCATATACATATACACCATGTTAAAGGAACTAAATGAAGAAGGGATAGGCTTACCTCATATTATTCGTCGTCACTAAACTCTGGATCGTACGGGTCGTAGTCGGCCAGCTTCCCTCCCCCCCAACCATCATCCTCCCGAATAAACAATACATCCATCACTAGTAGCCTACTGAAAATTTAGATATGCACACATGACACATTGATCATAGGGCTAATATACTCCCAATATGACATTCAAAACCCCAACCTGAGTAGCATTCAAAAACAAATCTAGTATAATACATATGACATTCAAAACCCCAATATGACCTTCAAATAACACATTGATCATTGGTCATTGATAACCCACAAGTATAGGGGATCGCAACAGTTTTTTAGGGTAGAGTATTCAACCCAAATTTATTGATTCAACACAAGGGAGCCAAAGAATATTCTCAAGTATTAGCAGCTGAGTTGTCAATTCAACCACACCTGGAAACTTAATATCTGCAGCAAAGTGTTTAGTAGCAAAGTAATATGATAGTAGTCGTAACGGTAGCAAAAGGTAATGATAGCAAAAGTAATGTTTTTGGTATTTTGTAGTGATGATAGCAATAGCAACGGAAAAGTAAATAAGCGAAGAACAATATATGGAAAGCTCGTAGGCAATGGATCAGTGATGGAGAATTATGCCGGATGCGGTTCATCATGTAATAGTCATAACCTAGGGTGACACAGAACTAGCTCCAATTCATCAATGTAATGTAGGCATGTATTTCGAATATAGTCATACGTGCTTATGGAAAAGAACTTGCATGACATCTTTTGTCCTACCCTCCCGTGGCAGTGGGGTCCTAACGGAAACTAAGGGATATTAAGGCCTCCTTTTAATAGAGTACTGGAACAAATTATTAGCACACAGTGAATACATGAACTCCTCAAACTATGGTCATCACTGGTAAGTATCCCGATTATTGTCACTTCGGGTTAACGGATCATAACACATAATAGGTGACTATAGACTTGCAAGATAGGATCAAGAACTCTCATATATTGATGAAAACATAATAGGTTCAGATCTGAAATCATGGCACTCGGGCCCTAGTGACAAGCATTAAGCATAGCAAAGTCATAGCAACATCAATCTCAGAACATAGTGGATACTAGGGATCAAACCCTAACAAAACTAACTCGATTACATGATAGATCCCATCCAACCCATCACCGTCCAGCAAGCCTACGATGGAATTACTCACGCACGGCGGTGAGAATCATGAAATTGGTGATGGAGGATGGTTGATGATGACGATGGCGACTGATTCCCCTCTCCGGAGCCCCAAACGGACTCCAGATCAGCCCTCCCGAGAGGTTTTAGGGCTTGGCGGTGGCTTCGTATCGTAAAACGCGATGAATCCTTCTCTTTGATTTTTTTCTCCCCGAAAGCAAATATATAGAGTTGGACTTGAGGTCGGAGGAGCTCCAGGGGGGCCATGAGGTAGTGGGGCGCGCCCTAGGGGGGCAGGTGCGCCCCCCACCCTCGTGGACAGGTGGTGGGCCCCCTGGCCTTCATCTTTTGCAGGGATTTTTTATTATTTCTGAAAAGATGTTCCGTGAAGTTTCAGGTCATTCCGAGAACTTTTGTTTCTGCACATAAATAACACCATAGCAATTCTGCTGAAAACAGCGTCAGCCCGGGTTAGTTCCATTCAAATCACACAAGTTAGAGTCCAAAACAAGGGCAAAAGTGTTTGGAAAAGTAGATACGACAGAGGCGTATCAACTCCCCAAGCTTAAACATTTGCTTGTCCTCAAGCAATTCAGTTGACAAACAACTTTTCTCATCTCAATCAGTCCATCATATATCGTCATAATTGCCTTTCACTTGCACGACCGAATGATGTGAATAATAATAATAGTGCGAGTGCATTGGACTAAGCTGGAATCTGCAAGCATTCAATAAACAGGAGAAGACAAGGCAATATGGGCTCTTTTGTTGGATCAACAATTATGCATATAAGAGCCACTTCAACAATTTAATTATGGTCTTCTCCTATCGACCCCCAAAGAAAAGAAAAGAAATAAAACTATTTACACGGGAAAGCTCCCAACAAGCAAAAGAAGAACAGGAAATATTTTTGGGTTTTCTTTTTAATTACTACTACAAGCATGGAAAGTAAACTAATTAAAAGCTACAACTAATTTTTTTTGGTTTTTCTTAAGGTTTATTAAACACACAAGAAGAAAGCATAAAAGGAAAATAAACTAGCATGGATGATACAATGAAAAGGTATGAGCACCGACATCTAGCAATGAGTGTGTGAACATAAATGTAATGTCAGTGAGAAATACGTACTCCCCCAAGCTTAGGCTTTTGGCCTAAGTTGGTCTACGGCCACGGCTGGCCTGGCGGATATCCATAATAGTAGTTGGGGTCGTACTGCGATGCAGCGGCTATCGCCTCCTGAGCTGCAGCGTGGCGACGAGCGGCCTCCACTCTCCTCTCATACTCATCTTCCTCCTCTCTGGTAATAACATATCTTCCTTTTGCCTGATAATCAAAGAAGGCAGGAGCAGGGAGAGTAATACGGACAGCACGCCGTATGTCCAAGATTAGTCGATACTGGAGAGGTGATTCATTCCTCTCGACAAACTGGTGGTGAACCATAGCATTAAAGTCTAGGTAAGCACGAGGTAATTCAATATCATCTTCATGTATGGCTATACCAAGAAAATTAGCTATGCGGGTTGCATAAATTCCACCAAAGAAATCTCCATTAAATCTATTAAGATGCAACCTACGTGCAACAATGGCTCCCAAATTATAAGATTTGTCTCCTAACACAGCACTCCTAAGAATACTGAGGTCAGGAACACACATATGACATGCTTCATCTTTACCATTTATGCATCTACCTATGAAGAGAGCAAAATAATGTATAGCAGGAAAATGAATGCTCCCTATGGTAGCTTGTGTTATATCTCTGGATTCCCCCATAGTTATACTAGCTAGAAAATCTCTAAATTCAGATTTGCGAGGTTCCCTGATACTACCCCATTGTGGAAGTTTGCAAGCGGTGGTAAAATCCTCTTAAGTCCATAGTGTAAGAATTTTCATAAAGATCAAACAGGACAGTTGGAGAATTACATGAAGATGAAAATTCAAACCTCCTCACAAAGGAACTAGTGAGATAGTGATACTGGCTGCACTTCTCTTCCTCGAAGCTCACAAGATCCGCGTTATGCAAATATGCGTTAAATTCTTCCTTAATTCCCGCTCGATCCATAAAGTTTTCAGAAGGCCATTCACAAGGATGCACCAGAGCGTCTCTTGGTGGCTCTTCATCAGCATCACGCATTGCAAGCCTGGGTCCTTGCTTTCTTGAAGAACCACCTTGGAACATTTTCCTAAGCATATTTCTTCCTTTGAAAAATTATGAAATTTTTTAGTAACTTCAAAATAAAAGTAAACCAAACTCAATAATATTGATAGCAACTACTCCTACAAGTGCCTAGAGCCTATATCATGCATCAAAACTACTTGGAACCATATAAATTTGACATGCAAGATCAAGAACATGGTCACCTAGGCAGCACAAATTTGTAATGAATAAAGCACTAGAACAAAAACTAATTGGACCAATGGAGGAGTCACATACCAAGGAACAATCCCCCCAAGCAGTTTTGTGAGAGGTGCTTTGAGCAAGGAGATCGAAAATGGCAGCAAAATGAGCTTGGACTCGGGTTTGAACTGGATAATCGTGTTTGTGGGAGGAAGGAGTGTGTGGGTGCAGGAATAAGTGGAGGAGGGCCACCGTGGGCCCACGAGACAGGGAGGCACACCCAGGGGGGTAGGGCGCGCCCCTGACCCTCATGGCCAGGTGCCAGCTCCTCCTGCTGTGTTCTCAGTGCCAGATATTCTCAAATATTCCAGGAAAAATTATATTTAAATTTCAGGGCATTTGGAGAACTTTTATTTTCGGGATATTTTTATATTGCATGGATAATTCAGATAATAGACAGAAAAATACTATTTTTATTTTATTTAATATAAATAACAGAAAGTAAGAGTAGGGTACAACGGGTTGTGCCTTCTAGTTTCATCCATCTCATGCTCATCAAAAGGAATCCACTAACAAGGTTGATCAAGTCTTGTTAACGAACTCATTTCAAATAACATGGAACCGGAGAAATTTTGAATAACACTATGTTACCTCAACGGGGATATGCACATCCCCAATAATAAGAATATCATATTTCTTCTTGACAGTAGGAAGAGGGAATTCAAAACCTCCAAATATAATCGATGGAATTTTTCCAATAGAGTTGATACTATGAACTTGAGGTTGTTTCCTCGGAAAGTGTACCGTATGCTCATTACCATTAACATGAAAAGTGGCATTGCCTTTAGTGCAATCAATAACAGCCCCTGCAGTATTCAAAAAGGGTCTTCCAAGAATAATAGACATACTATCGTCCTCGGGAATATCAAGAATAACAAAGTCCGTTAAAATAGTAACGTTTGCAACTACAACAGGCACATCCTCACAAATACCGACGGGTATAGCAGTTGATTTATCAGCCATTTGCAAAGATATTTCAGTAGGTGACAACTTATTCAAATCAAGTCTACGATATAAAGAGAGAGGCATAACACTAACACAAGCTCCAAGATCACATAAAGCAGTTTTAAAATAGTTTCTTTTAATAGAGCATGGTATAGTGGGTACTACTGGATCTCCAAGTTTCTTTGGTATTCCACCCTCAAAAGTATAATTAGCAAGCATGGTGGAAATTTCAGCTTCCGGTATCTTTCTTTTATTTGTAACAATATCTTTCATATACTTGGTGTAAGGATTCATTTTGAGCATATCAGTTAATCGCATACGCAAAAAGATAGGTCTAATCATTTCAGCAAAGCGCTCAAAATCCTCATCATCCTTTTTCTTGGATGGTTTGGGAGGAAAAGGCATGGGTTTCTGATCCCATGGTTCTCTTTCTTTACCATGTTTCCTAGCAACAAAGTCTTTCTTATCATAATGTTGATTCTTCGATTGTGGGTTATCAAGATCAATAGCAAGTTCAATTTCTCTATCATTATCATTACTAGGTTGAGCATCATCATGAACATTATTATTAACATTATCACTAGTTTCAGGTTCATTACCAGATTGTGTTTCAGCATTAGAGATAGAAATATCATTTGGATTCTCAGGTGTTTCAGTAATAGGTTTACTAGCAGCATGCAAAGTCCTATCATTTTTCTTTTTCTTCCTGTTAGAAGGACTAGGTGCATCCACATTATTTCTCTGAGAGTCTTGCTCAATTCTCTTAGGGTGCCCTTCAGGATACAAAGGTTCCTGAGTCATTCTACCAGTTCTAGTAGCCACTCTAACAGCATTATCATTATTCTTACTATTCAACTCATTGAGAAAATCATTTTGAGCTTTAAGTACTTGTTCTACTTGAGTGGTAACCATAGAAGCATGTTTACTAATAAGTTTAAGTTCACCTTTAACATTGGCCATATAATCACCCAAGTGCTCAAGCATATTTGAATTGTATTTCAATTGTCTACCAAAATAAGCATTAAAATCTTCTTGCTTAGCCATAAATTTATCAAACTCATCTAAGCATGGGCTAGCAAATTTAGTAAATGGGATTTCAGCTTTATCATATCTATAGAGAGAATTTACCTTTACTACATGTGTCGGGTTATCAAGACCATGAGTTTCTTCAATAGGTAATGGATTAAGATCATATGTTTCTTCAACAGGTGGTAAATTAAGACCATGTATTTCTTCAATAGGAGGTAAATTCTTAACATCTTCAGCTTTAATACCTTTTTCTTTCATAGATTTCTTTGCCTCTTGCATATCTTCAGGACTGAGAAATAGAATACCTCTCTTCTTCGGAGTTGGTTTAGGAATAGGCTCAGGAACTGGCTCAGGAGGTGTCCAATTATTTTCATTTTTCAACATATTATTCAATAGAATTTCAGCTTCATCCGGTGTTCTTTCCCTGAAAACAGAACCAGCACAACTATCCATGTAATCTCTGGAGGCATCGGTTAGTCCATTATAGAAGATATCAAGTATTTCATTTTTCTTAAGAGGATGATCAGGCAAAGCATTAAGTAATTTGAGAAGCCCCCCCCCCCAAGCTTGTGGGAGACTCTCTTCTTCAATTTGCACAAAATTATATATATCCCTCAAAGCAGATTGTTTCTTATGAGTAGGGAAATATTTAGCAGAGAAGTAATAAATCATATCTTGGGGAATACGCACACAACCAGGATCAAGAGAATTAAACCATATCTTAGCATCACCCTTTAATGAGAACGGAAATATTTTAAGGATATAAAAGTAACGAGTTCTCTCATCATTAGTGAACAGGGTGGCTATATCATGTAATTTAGTAAGATGTGCCACAACAGTTTCAGATTCATACCCATGAAAAGGATCAGATTCATCCAAAGTAATTATATCAGGATCAACAGAGAATTCATAATCCTTATCAGTAACATAGATAGGTGAAGTAGCGAAAGCAGGGCCAGGTTTCATTCTAGCATTTAGAGATTGCTGCTTCCATTTAGCTAATAACCTCTTGAGTTTGTATCTATCTTTGCAAGCTAAAATAGCTAAAGAAGCTTCTTTATCAAAAACATACCCCTTAGGAATAACAGGCAAGTCTTCATCATCAGTATTATCAGATTCAATATTTTCACTCTCTCTAACCCTAGCAAGTTTTTCATCAAGAAATTCACCAAGTGGCACAGTAGTCTCAAACATAGAAATAGTTTCATCATAAGTATCATGCATAGCAGAAGTGGCATCATCAATAACATGCGACATATCAGAATGAATAACAGAAGCAGGTTTAGGTGTCGCAAGATTACTCAAAACAGAAGGTGAATCAAGTGCAGAGCTAGATGGCAGTTCCTTACCTCCCCTCGTAGTTGAGGGATAAATCTTTGTTTTTGGATCTCTCAAGTTCTTGATAATGATAAGCAGATATAAATCCCAAGTGACTCAAAGAATAGAGCTATGCTCCCCAGAAACGGCGCCAGAAAATAGTCTTGATAACCCACAAGTATAGGGGATCGCAATAGTTTTCGAGGGTAGAGTACTCAACCCAAATTTATTGATCTGACACAAGGGGAGCCAAAGAATATTCTCAAGTATTAGCAGCTGAGTTGTCAATTCAACCACACCTGGAAACTTAATATCTGCAACAAAGTGTTTAGTAGCAAAGTAATATGATAGTAGTGGTAACGGTAGAAAAAGGTAATGATAGCAAAAGTAATGTTTTTGGTATTTTGTAGTGATGATAGCAATAGCAACGGAAAAGTTAATAAGTGAAGAACAATATATGGAAAGCTCGTAGGCAATGGATTAGTGATGGAGAATTAAGCCGGATGCGGTTCATCATGTAACAGTCATAACCTATGTTGACACAGAACTAGCTCCAATTCATCAATGTAATGTAGGCATGTATTCCGAATATAGTCATACGTGCTTATGCAAAAGAACTTGCATGACATCTTTTGTCCTACCCTCCCGTGGCAGCAGGGTCCTAACGGAAACTAAGGGATATTAAGGCCTCCTTTTAATAGAGTACCGGAACAAAGCATTAGCACATAGTGAATACATGAACTCCTCAAAATATGGTCATCACCAGTAAGTATCCCGATTATTGTCACTTCGGGGTTAACGGATCATAACACATAATAGGTGACGATAGACTTGCAAGATAGGATCAAGAACTCTCATATATTAATGAAAACATAATAGGTTCAGATCTGAAATCATGGCACTCGGGCCCTAGTGACAAGCATTAAGCATAGCAAAGTCATAGCAACATCAATCTCAGAACATAGTAGATACTAGGGATCGAACCCTAACAAAACTAACTCGATTACATGATAGATCCCATCCAACCCATCACCGTCCAGCAAGCCTACGATGGAATTACTCACGCACGGCGGTGAGCATCATGAAATTGGTGATGGAGGATGGTTGATGATGACGATGGCGACGGATTCCCCTCTACGGAGCCCCGAACGGACTCCAGATCAGCCCTCCCGAGAGGTTTTAGGGCTTGGCGGTGGCTCCGTATCGTAAAACGTGATGAATCCTTCTCTCTGATTTTTTTCTCCCCGAAAGCAAATATATAGAGTTGGACTTGAGGTCGAAGGAGCTCCATGGGGCCCACGAGGTAGGGGGCACGCCCTAGGGGGGCAGGCGCGCCCCCACCCTCGTAGATAGGTGGTGGCCCCCCTGGCCTTCATCTTTTGCAGGGATTTTTTATTATTTCCGAAAAGATGTTCCGTGAAGTTTCAGGTCATTCCGAGAAATTTTATTTCTGCACATAAATAACATCATAGCAATTCTGCTGAAAACAGCGTCAGTCTGGGTTAGTTCCATTCAAATCATGCAAGTTAGAGTCCAAAACAAGGGCAAAAGTGTTTGGAAAAGTATATACGACAGAGATGTATCAGTCATGCACACACACTGAAGAACAGAGCTAATATAACTACATATTGTGGACAAATTTATATACTAATGAATCAAATAACTTCTTAATCAATGGATTCCATTTGGGCATATGACATTCAAAACCCCAATCTGAGTAGAATTCAAAAACAAATCTAATAGGGACCCAATCTCCCAATCTAATAAGCATACATGTCTGTAGCATTAAAAACCCCAATCTATGGGTATTAAAAATAAATATAATAAGCATACATCTGTGTAGCATTGAAGCACATCTAATAAACAGATCTATCTAGCATTTTTGCAACAAATTTGTCCAACAAACCCTAGTACAAAAACCCCCATCCCCCCAATACAGAAAACCCCGGCCCATCCGTCAAACCAACTACTCTAACCATCGGAACTACGGTATGAATCCACAATCTAACCAATCCAACTAATTCTACAAGCTAATATCCTAAAGAAAAGCAAGTGCAAATACCTCCTGCTCCTCGCCAGGCTGTGCATCATGGGTATCGGGATTGACTGCGCCACTCGACGTTGTTACCTTCTGCAGCGCTGAGGCGAAGCCCGCCACCTCGTTCTCCACATCCACAGTGATTGTGAGTTTCCCCACACCGCCGTGGATGCCGCCGACATCCGTGGTCACCGCGCCCTGCAGCTCGACCACATCACTAGTCGCTGCGCCGGTGTCACCACGGGCTTCAGCCATCTGCGGGTCAAGGCGGTGAAGGTGAGGAAGAGGGTGTAGTGGGGAGAGCGATACGGTGCGGTCGAGGCAGTGGAGGAGAGCGAGACGACATCGGTGGGGGAGAGGAAGACGATGTGGCAGGGAGGGGATTTGGGGGAAACGGTAGGGGGCAATGGAGGTGGTTGCCTCTCTTTATACGATGGGATGTTTTAGGCATGTCCCATGGACACGTGCTACCCCACAACCGCGGTAGAGAGATAAAAAACCCTATATAGTTATATCATGTCATCATGTTTACATAGTCATCCTATTTTGAACTATGTCTTTCCCTCTTTTTTAGTTAGCCATCATATATGTGAAATTGTGTCATGCTATCCTGTTTAGTTAGCCATCATATATGTGAAATTGTGTCACGCTATCTTGTTTGGTTAGACAACATAAATGTGAATTATTTCATGCCCTCTTTTATTCCCCACTATCCATTGCACCTGTCTATCATACAATGGTTGTACATTCAATTACCTTTCTTGTTTATCAGCCATTTGAATTAGAGAGGGTGATGGAAATATCTAAGGGAGTAACAACACGGTCTTCAGAAAAGATAGTGCTGCCAGTTGATGCAGATAGAACCACGGTTGTACTTGCCCAAGCACTACTGGGGAAAACCTTATACATAGAATCTTACCAGCAGCGCAGTTTAAAAACATATGCTACTACTACTTACTAGTAGCGCTCTGCATAAGACCGTGCTACTAATAACCCAGTAGCAGTAGCACGCTATGTGAAAAGAGCGTTGCTACTACAATTGCCAGGGTGTTGCCTCCAGACTAGGTATAGTAGTAGCGCCCTTTACATAGACGCACTACTGCTAACATACTTAGCAGTAGCGTGTTTCGCCAACACACGCTGCTGCTAAGTATCATCCCCTCTTGCAACTAAGTTTAGTCCCATACTGCTAAGCGAACATGGTGTTGACCACCTTAAATATGTTACTTCTCAAACTATCACAAGCACTTGGTCTTCATTGAACTCTATGTGTAGGATTTGTGGCCGCAATAGGAATGTTCACCTATACCTAAATAGGTGAGGATTCATGTTGACTATTTAGATTCTACACAAAAAGATCATTCATGACCAATGTATTTTTGATGTTTATTTTTACATGCTTAGCCTTAGCAGTAGCGCGTTATTGTATAAAGTGCTACTGTTATAGAGTTTAGTAGTAGCGCTTTCCCCTAAAGAGCGATACTGCTAAAGCCAACATATCTTCTACACCCACCCCTCACTCTCCCCTCGCCACTCCCTCCTCCATCCCCTCCCCCACCCTGTCATCCGCCGTCGCCGCAGTGCCGCCGGCTTCTGCCGCCATCACCCCCTCCATCCTACATCATCTCCCTCCTCCATCCAGCCACCGTCGCCCCTCCCTCCCTAGCTCCCTCCTCCATCTCCCTCCATCCCGTTGTTGTCCCCCCCCCCCCCCGTCGTCACCGCAACCGAGGTAACTCCTCCTACCTCCCTCCTCCTCCCTTCCCTCCTTCCTCCCCCTCCTCCCTTGCTCCTCCTTCCCGCCTCCTCCCTCCTTCCTCCCCCTCCTCCTTCCCTCCTTCCTACCCCTCCTTCCTCCCTTCCTTATCTCTGTTCTTGAAGAATGTAGGTAGTATAAATGTAGATTTTAGAATGTAGACATTGTAGAATGTAGGTTTTTTAATAGAATATATTTTTTCACTATTTTAGGTGGTTTGAATAGAATGTTGGTAATTTAAATGTAGACATTGTAGAATATAGATAGGCAAGAACTAGTTTAATAGAACTAGTTTACTTATAGTAAGTGCTTAACAGAACTAGTTTATTTAGTAAGTAGTTAATAGAACTAGTTTATCACTTTGTGATCAAACAATGCTATATGAGATTTGATTATCTAAAATTTTACTCGGTGGAATATGCAGGCTTTGTACAGTCATGTCTCCTTGGAGTGATCATCATCCGAGCTACCTCTACTTCCTCTACACCCGAGTCAGTGAGCTAAAAGTCCACCTCCTCTTTATCCACTCCTTGGTGTGTTGAACAGAGTAGAACTAGGGTATTTAGTCGGTGAGCTCATGTGCGAATGCTTATGATAATTGATCTGGATTGAATTGCAAGTTTAAGCATCATTGTATGTGTATGAACATATTTGTATCGCTAGGAAAATCCGAGTGGCCTATGTTATGCTGGAGTGTTGATTCATTTCTGCTCCGGCAAATTTCAGGCGCTCGATATGTCCTATTTTAGCAAAGGTCATGCCGGATTTTTTCGTGAATTTAAGCAGGACTTGTGCTAGAATATGTAGGAAATATCGAGTGCCCCAGATTTGTGTGTTTCGATCGGTTTTCAATTAATGTTTCAACTATGAACATAGGAAATGTCTGACAAGGAAAAGGATTTCGGTATGTGCGAATACTGCAAATACGAGCGCGGCTTGTGCGACGGACATTTCCTAGTTGATGATAGGCGCTTCAGCATCAAGCTGGACGAGAACTTTGAAGTGGATACAGTAAGTCACAACGACAAGTCTTCAAAGTGACAAACATTTCTGCTTCTTTTGCTACAACTTATAATTTTAATTTTTTACTATTCTACTAGCGTATCCCCTGCCATGCAAGAATTTGTCTTGGATAACATTGGTTTCAGTCCTATGAAAACTATGGAGGTAAAGAGAGTTCACTTGAAGACCAAGCATGGTTATACTTTTGACGCAAAATTAAACAATGCAGACACATACACGTATTTTGAATGCAAAACTTGGAGAGCACTATGCAAGGCTTATGCATTTGAGCCTGATATGCTTATCACCTTTGATATTTGTCCGGAAAATAATATTGAAGGCAATATCGACATCCGGGTCGATGTGTAGACGGCTCCAGTCTACCATTATGTGAGTTTATCAACCACATTTATGTCTTGGATATTGTTTATTCAAAAATAGTTGACAACTAATTTCTATTGACAGGTTATTTCCAATCAAGCAAACATATCCATCGCTTGGTAGACATGACCTACTACTGTACCGAGGTTGAACTAAACTGCGAGGAGATAACTCATTATGTTTCATGGCTTGAGGATCTTGATGTTGTCAAGACAAATTATTTTCCTGGACTTGAAAATCTTAGTACTCAAAACATGTGATCAATAGTGTTTGTACTGAACTACGATCACATCTATTTAGGAAAGATGGTAAGATTTTTACTATTTTTCCTCAGTGCATCTTTTGCATACATTATTTTTTAAGCTAAACTTCATTGCTAAGTATGTTACTACTATGTTCTTCAACAGGGACTCCCGATGATAGTTGTGCCTCATTGGATCGAGCCTAAAGGTCGCATGGCAATGGTTAGCTTACGGCCAAGACATCCTACATTGCACAAGAGTGCATTCAGGATTTCTAAAACCGATCAAGTCTTAATAGTGAAAGACTGGAGCAAAATTGTGAAGGATCATAGAGAAATGCTAGGGGGAAGCAATCAGAAGCGTAGCCCACAATTAGGAGACAGGTTCATCTGCATGCTCCAATATGATGAATTAGGACTGTTACACATGTTCTATGCTATTTTACCTGAGAGAGAGCACCAGGAGTGATTGGCTAGCTAGAATGAGTTTGAAGATGATGAAGTGCTACACTATGACTATGATGATTAAATAGCTAGTGTTGGTGGTAATGACTATGATGATTATTATTAGCTAGTGTTGGTGGTGATTAGATAGCTACACTATGACTATGATCATTAAATAGTGGTAATGACTATGATGATTATTAGCTAGTGTTGTTGGTGATGATATGATGTAAGAGTTTTTATATTAATATGATGATGATGATGATGAGTTATTATATCATTGGGTGAAAGAACTGCGGATTAGTTTCAAGTGGATGGATCCTAAGTGATCAAGTCATGGATTATCATGATAATCCATGACTTGATCACTTAGGATCCATCCACTTGAAATTAATTCGCGGTTCTTTCACCTAGTGATTTAATAACTCATTATAATGTAAAAACAATCTCTAAATTGCTACTGTATGAAAACTTGTATAAAGGTGTATGAATAACGACATAAAATAAAAAAAATAGAATACGGAATAATAGTAGTAGCGCGGGCTGTGAGATGCGCTACTAGTAATTACTAGTAGCGCATGTTCCTCCACGCGCTACTTCTAAGTAGATATAGCAGTAGCACGTGTCAACACACGCTATTGCTAACCTTTAGCTATAGCGGCGTAGCAGTAGCGCAGTTACCTGCGCTACTGATAGGCTAAAAACCCATGCTACTTCTAGGCTTTTCCCTAGTAGTGAAGAACCAGCCCCACCACACATAACCCAGAGTCTCGTAGATTGTACCCCTGCCCAGTTGGGCAAAGAACCATCTACACCCATTCTAACCCCAACCCCAGTAGATAGTAACCTAGTTCCAGTTGACACAGCACTGTCTCCACCACAGAGCACCCAAACACGAGCAGTTAGTAAGGGAACTGCAGTCCCAAAGCACGAGGACCACCACTCCGAATCCCAACTCAACGCTTAAAGCAGAAGAAGAACTATTCTCAAGTCAGGTTCTGTAGCTATGGTTCATACTCCTTTGCTCTTGCATCACTGTATTTACTCATACCAACTATTTTCAAATTTGAAGGATGGAACTGAAACTCCAATGGCGCAATAGGTATGTTTTAAACCTGTTTCTTTAAATGGTTTGCTGCTGTAACTTGCTCTATGTTGATTTCAGTTTCAATTCAATAAACAATTATGTTCTCATGTCATGCACATTACAAGTGTTGTTATTGCTTTGTAGTTTCCCACACTTATATTCTATCTTCTGCTTTGTCTTGAACAAATATTATTTGAACTATGTATCTATCTTGATTTGGCAACAAAAACAAGAATGATATAGACCATAAAGTGACCATGGTACATAGATATATGTCTATTTCATGTTGTTATCCTATCCACTTTATTACTGAACTGATTTACCAAAATGAGTTTCATAAACAACATGGTAAACTTGTGATGTGTCTGCTTGTTTCTCTTTTAGAATGCGAACAAAATATTGGAGAACAGTACCCCCTTATGCAATGGTAAAGGAAGTAATGCAGATAAGGTTCAAGATAGTGAGACATCCCTGTTGGTCTCAAAGAAAGTTAATAAAAACTATCTTGACGACAGTGAGAGAACCCAAAAGTCATGTCTTGATGTAGTGTTTGAGTTACTGGCCACTACTGCTGGCACAAGCTCTTCGAACTTGCTGCTTGAATCAGTTCGTCTTCTTGAGTCTCAACTTCAAGTTGAAAGACATTGATCAGATGTGCTGCGACAAGAAGCTGAAGGACCGATGAAGTCCCTGCAGAATTCAGATGCATACTTTTTGGTGCAACAGCAAGCGCTGGAGGATTTAAGCGCCAAACAAGAGAAAGTTAATAAGCTTGCTAAGCATCTTGCCAGCATTATGGGTACCCAGGATATTGTTTCTTGAGCTCTTCTGAAGTGGTTTCAGTTCTGGACTTGTCTTGCTGCGGCGTTTATTTGCACTAGTCGCCAACTTTGACAACTAGTGTATGTGATATGTTGCTTTGTTACTTATATTTGCACTGGTGGCGAACTTTGATGCCTAGTGGATGTAATATGTGTAATAGCCATGATAGCCTAGCGTAAGTTGCTTGCTTATTTATTTCCTTGTTGTCTTGTTTGTTTGTTTGTTTGTTTGTTTGCTTGTAGTCAGTGCAGTTCTTTTTCCGCGGTTTGCTAGTGGCCGCAATAACCTATTTTTTAAAACTAGGCCACAATAACCATGGGCTACATATTTACTGTAGTTACCATGGGCCTCCTACGGGCCGTAGAAACAATGGGCCTTCTAAGGGTCGCCGAAACAATGGGCCTTCTACGGGTCATAGAATCAATAGGTCTTCTATGGGTGGTAGTATCAATGGGCCTTCTATAGGCCGTATGATCAATCGGCCAAACATGGGCCAATAACAGACCACATTATGGGTCATAAACGGGCTAGATTTGGAATCGTCTGTTCATGGGCCGACCATAATGGCTCGTCGTTAATCGGTTGTATTTGATTACGCTATGAAAACGGCCCAACGGATTAACGGGCCGCAAACAGGCCAATTGTAACCATGAGCTGAATTTGGCCCAGTAATGGGCCGTAAGTAACCGAATGCTGGAAATGAGCCCAAGAATAAATGGGCCCTAAGAAGGCCGAAAGATAACACGGGTTGGAAACGACCCGATGGAATAATGGGTCGTTAATGGGTATAAAGTGGTACATTGTTCATTACAGGCCAGATTAACCACGGGCCGTTAATGGGCCAAGAGTTACAACGGCCTCATATGGGGCGAAAGACATCATGGGCCATACATGGGTACAACGGGCTGGAATCATATTGGACGGCCCAGATGAAGCTATTGGGCTTAATTCCGATAGGCCGTAACGGGCCATGAGCTAGCGGGCCGTAAATGGGCTATATACGAACAGGCCGTCAACATGCTTTCTGTGGGCCAGCCCGTTACCTTTTGATCAAGTCAAACAGGCCGGCCTTTTCACCGGAATGGGCCTCTGTTGGTCCATGCCACGTGTCAATGTATCATAGGTGCCTCCTGTCGAATGAATGGATGACATCTGTCCCAACAGTGAGCCAACACGTGTTTCCTCCGGCCAATGAGAATTTTACACATGGAAAATCCTCATTGGCCCGGGCTATTAATGGGTTATCGGATCCAAAACCGGACCCGATAGCTTAACCGCGACTCGTTACGGTGGATGCCACATGTTGGTTACCCTTGAAGAAAACACTTCCATGACGCGCCATTTATCGTCATGGAAGTGGACACTTCCGTGATGATAATTTTGGTAATGTCATGGAACACTTCTACGATAGCACCGGTATGACTATCTTGATTCTGTCATAAAATCGTCATGGACGTACATGCATGACAGAAAACATGACCTACTGTGACAAACACGTATCATCACGGAAGTGTATTTTTTGTAGTGTATAGTTGGTATTCCTAGATCTCCAAGTTTCTTAGGTACTCCATCCTTAAAAGAATAATCCATAGTGGAGATTTCAGCTTCAGGTATTTTCCTTTTATTAGTGATAATATCTTTCATATATTTAGCAAGGGGCCATCTTTAAATATCAGTCAAACGAGTACGCAAAAAGACTGGCCTAAGCATTTCAGCAAAGCGTTCAAATTCCTCATCATCCTTTTTCTTAAATGGTTTAGGTGGAAAGGGCATGTGTATCTGAACCCATGGTTCTCTTTCTTTACCATGTTTTCTAGCAACAAAGTCTCTTTTATCATGATGTTTATTTTTAGGTTGTGGATAATCAAGATCAACAGCAGGTTCTATTTCAACATCATTATCTGGTTCTTTATCATTGTCTGGTTGAGTATCTTCCTAAACATCATCATCATCATTTTCATTATCACTAGGTGAATGTTCATTGCCAGATTGAGTTTCAGCATCAGAGATAGAAACATCATTGTTGCCTTCAGAAGGTTTTTCAGCCTCAGGTTCACTAGAAGTATGCAAAGTCCTATCAATTTTCTTTTTTCCTTTTAGAAGGACTAGGTGCATCTACATTAGTTCTTTGATAGTCTTGTTCAATTCTTTTAGGGTGACCTTCAGGATAAAGTGGCTCCTGAGTCATTTTGCCTCCTCTAGTCATTACTCTAACAGCATGATCATTCATATTATTATTCATTTCATTGACTAGCTCACTTTGAGATTTAGCAACTTGTTCTAATTGAGTTCGAACCATAGAAGCATGTTTTCCTACTCCTCTAACATCATTAGTGCTTTTAAATAACCAGTCACTCAAGCAAGCAATCATATCACTTTGCTTATATTCTGTCATAACATAGGCATTGAAATGATCTTGCGTCATAATGTAATTGTCAAATTCATATAAGCATTGACTAGGAGGTTTATTATGAGGTATGTCACCTTCATCAAACTTCAAAAGAGAATTTACCTCTACCACATGTGGTGCTGTGCCAAGGCCATGTATTTCTTCGAAATATGGTAAATTCTTAACATCTTCAGCTTTAATACCTTTTTCCCTCATACATTTTTTGCTTTGTGCATATCTTCAGGACTGAGAAATAGAATACCCCTCTTCTTGGAGTGGGTTTAGCCAGTGGTTCAAGAAGTGTCCAATCATCATAATTCTTCAATATATTATTCAATAACTCCTCAGCTTGTTCAACAGTTCATTCCATGAAAACACAACCAGCACAACTATCTAGGAAGTCCTTAGAAGCATCGGTTAATCCATTATAGAAGATATCAATATTTCATTTTCCTGAGAGGATGATCAGGCAAAGCATTAACTAATTGGAGAAGCCTCCCCCAAGATTGTGGGAGACTCTCTTCTTTAATTTCCGCAAAGTTAAATATTTCCTATAAGGCAGCTTGTTTCTTATGAGTAGGAAAATATTTTCCAGAGAAGTAATAAATCATATCCTGGGGACTACGCACACAACTAGGAGAAAGAGTATTGTACCATATCTTAGCATCACCCTTTAATGAGAACAGAAATAACTTGAGAATATAGTAGTAGCGAATTTTCTCATCATGAGCAAATAGGGTGGCTATATCATTTAATTAGTAAGATGTGCCACAACAGTTTTAGTTCCATAGCCATGGAAAGGATCAGATTTAACCAAAGTAATTAACTCTGGGTCGACAAAGAATTCATAATCCTTATCAGTAATAAAGATAGGTGAAGTAGCAAACTTAGGATCACATTTCATTCTAGAATGCAAAGATTATTCTTTCAACTTGCATAATAATTTTGTAAGATCATCTCTATCCTTCCAAGCAAGAAAGTTCCTAGCAACCTCTCCGTCCATAACATAACACTCAGGTATTTTGGGAAACTCATATCTACGAGAGCTAGATCTAATAGTGTTTCATAATTCTCAGTTTGAAAGACTCCATCAGTTTCAGTAATTTCATCAGTTTCAACATTCTCAATATCTTTAGCTCTAGCAAGTTGTTCATCAAGAAATTCTCCTAGTGGCACATTCTTATCAAGCAAGGTACTAGCATCATCATAAGCATCATTCATAGCAAAAGTAGCATCATCAATAACTTGTGACATATCAGAATTAATAGCAAGTGGTAGCATTGCAAGTCTATTCAAAACAGAATGTGAATCATGTGCGGAGCTAGATGGCAATTCCTTACCTCCCATCATTTTAGAGGGAACAATCTTGGTTCTAGTATCTTTCAGATTCTTCATAGTGATCAATAGATATAAGTTCGAAGTGACTCAACAAATATAGCTATGCACCCCAACAACGGCGCCAGAAAAAGGTCTTGATAACCCACAAGTATAGGGGATCTCAACAGTTTTCGAGGGTAGAGTATTCAACCCAAATTTGTTGATTTGACACAAGGGGGGCCAAAGAATATTTGCAAGTATTAGAGGTTGAGTTGCCAATTCAACCACACCTGGGGACTAAATATTCGCATCAAAGTGATCAGTAGCACAATAGTATGATAGTTTGATAGCGATAGCAAAGTACTGGCAGTAATAGTAACAGTAATAGTAGTAGAAATAATTTTATAGTAGTTGTAACAGTAGCAGCAATAGTAGTAACTTAGCAAGAACAATATGTGAAAAGCTTGTAGGCATTGGATCGGTGATTTTGTTGGATGATATTCATCATATAACAGTCATAACCTAGGGCGACACAGAACTAGCTCCAGTTCATCAATATAATGTAGGCATGTATTTCGTTAATAGTCATACATGCTTATGGAAAAGAACTTTGCCGTGGTGGGCGCACGACAGATGCCAAGGGATGGCTAAAGAGAGGAGGAGGCTCGAGGGCGCTGGTGGACTCCAGAGGCGAGGTTGGCATGAGCGGGCGCTGGACACCGGACATACCCAGGTTCGGGGCTCTCCGGAGAGATAATACCCCTAGTCCTGCCCAGTGTAGTTGGATGATCAATAGTACAGTGTTGCTCCTGGAGCTGTATGGAGGAGGAAGGAAGCTGGCCAAGGCTTGGGCTGCTCCTTCTCTCCGGTGTCGTTGTTTTGTGGCTAGTCCTATGCTTACTTGATTTTCTCTCATATGTGTTTTCTGCTTGCTCTCTCGCTCGGTCCTTCATGATCGTGGGCTCCCGGGGGGGTTTATAGTCCAACCCCCTGGGGGTATAATGGTAATGTTACAAGTCAGTGGGTTCGTAGTGTCGGTGTCCGGGAACCCGGGTTGGGTCCCACTAAGGGCTTGTGGTTCGCCGGGTTCCCCTAGGTGCGGGCCCCGCATGCCTAGGGGGACTGTGCGCCGTCTTGTCGATCATCAGGGCATGGCCGAGTCGAGTACGTACAGTGCTTTCTGCCAGGTTGCCGCTTGCTGTCGTCAGCGGTGAATGCGGGGCACTGTAGCCACGCCGGCCCTGGTCAGCGGGTATGTGAGGGGCACTGTTGCCACGTTCCTGCTGACCAGAGGCATGGGCGAGGCACCATTGCCTCGGTCATCGTTGATTGAAGTATCGTTCCCATCATATGGCCTGGATGGGATGGGAGTTGACCCGCGGCTGGATTGCGTAGCATGCCACGGGTGGCGCTGGCTTGTTGAGGAGTCCTTGGTCGTGTCGGGTTCGGCTGTCTTGCGCTAGTTATTGGGGCCGAGTCGACGTGCCTTGCCGGGTCGGCTAGTATGGCCGGCTTGCGGGGCTTGGCCGGGTCAGGCGACCCGGCCACGCGCGTGCCGGTATTAAGGGGCGATGCCATCCCCGCTGTTTTTTGAAGAGGATCCGGGTTCCGTTGCCTTCCTGGGGTCCATCCCCCCGATAGTAGTCCCCGAAGCTGTGAAGGTCCGTCGTCTTCGGATGAGTGGGCCTTCGCAGTTTCCCCCTTAAGCAAGGTAGATTCTGCGAGCGCCGGGTCCGGCAACACCCACTGTGTGTCGGTTTTCTTGGAAACTGGATCATGGCATCCCGGCTGTGGCGGGGACCGAGAAGTCCGCCAAATCTTGGGGCAATCCCTCGGGCTTTGCACGGGCGCCACGTGGTGCCCTGAAGTCGGAGGGGCCTGACAGGCCACGCGCGTGACGGGACCAGGCGGCGAGCTGGGGCCCACCGCCGCGCGCCCTTGGCCCAAGCACGCGGATTTATTGCAGCATCCGGGGGCCGGTTGCTCTTCCCCGGGTAGTTACTGCACATGTACGTGAGCACTTATTGCGGGGTAGTGGAACTGGCGCATGCAGACGATCCCACTTCCCCACTTCCCCACGTTCAAACCGAGGGTTATAAATCGGGGGGCAGGGAGTGGCGGACATTATTCTCGCTCGCGCCCTCCTGTCCCTTTGCTCTCGCTCCGCTCTTTGCAACTGACGCACAGCGGCGCCCGCTGCTTCGAGTAGAACTCCTTCGCCGTCCATCTTCCTTCTTCTTCCTTTGATCATGCCGCTGCCATCGGGCTCCTGGATGGGTTCGAATGTCACCTCCGAGGACATCACCCAACTCCGGGCGACGCGGCGCCTGCCGCGGGAGACGGACGTCGGCGTCTGCCTGCCACGCGGTGAGCAGAGGCCTCGGCCCGAGGGGCAGGAGCGCGTGGTCTTCCTCACGCACTTCGAGCGTGGGTTCGGGCTGCCGGCGAGCACCTTCTTCCACGCATTCCCGGAGTTCTTCGGGCTCCAGCCGCATCATCTTAGCACCGGCGCCATCGTCCAGCTCTCCGGCTTCGTCACCCTTTGCGAGGGGTACCTGGGGGTCGAGCCTACGATCGACCTCTGGGCGCGCTTCTTCTCCTTGAAGCAGCAGGGCCCGTCGGCCGGGGAGTTCGCCGATTGCGACGCCACCGTCATCTCGAAGCGCTCGGGGCGGATTTCCCCAAGATCCCGCTGGAGGATTCTGCCAAGAAGTGGCAAAACTCCTTCTACGTCCGCAACCTTGGTGTGGATCGCATCAATCTTCCGGCCTTCGCCATCGCACCGCCGCGGGCGAAGACAAACTGGGGCTACTCGCCCAGGCGCCCGTCGCAGGAGATCGTCAATCTCTGTGAGCGGGTGACGGTGATGAGGATGTAGGAGGGGCTCACCGTCACTGACATCCTTGCTGCAGTCGTCAGGTGCCGGGTCCTTCTGCTTCAGGGGCGCTCCTGCCTCATCGACGAAATGGTCGGCCTTCAAGACCCCAACCGCATGGGGTCGACGCGGCTGTCCGTGGAGCAGATCGCGCGCGGCGTGAATGACATCTCCAAGGCCAACCTTGGGGAGGACTGGCGGTTCGGCAAGGCACCGTACAGCCAGTCGAACCCGGCGCCGCAGGTGAGTGTCTGGCCTTCTTACTTTGCTGCCGCGCACCTTTTCATCCGTCCTGACGGGACGCGGGGGATACTTCTGAATGTGATTCGCCATCCTTACGCCCGGGCCCCATCGCAGGTGACGCCGATGGCGCCAGAGGAGCCCGCGGCTCATGGTGGGGAGGAGGAGGCCGAGTCTGACGCCGGCGCTGGGCGTCGCGTGGGTAAGTCTCGTGTTTTTCTTCATGTGTCTTGAATTGCTGACCGCAGCACGGAACGGTCGGTGCTGACGCTAGTTGTCGGTGTAGTAGCGTTAGGCGGGGGAGGCGGCGACGCGGGCAGCGTCGGGTCCTCGCATGGGGCGGCGCCGAGCCGCCCACATGGGAAAGACAGCGTCGCACCACGACCCCAGGCCCCGAAGCGCACGGCGGACCTGGCCGGGGCCGGGAGGCCAACCCCGGTCCCGGTCTTGGCGGGGTAAGCTTCATCTCTCGTTTGCGCTCTGATTTTTTTCCTTGAGCTAGTCTTGTTTCTTTTCTGCTTATTCTATCTTCTTTGGGTTGCCAATCGCACTGGCGAGGGCGGCGGCGGAAGCCGCGGACGCCGAAGGGGCCGAGTTCCGCAGGAGCCGGTCTGACCTCGCCGACCAGGCCGAGGTGGAGGGATGGGCTGATTCGGACCTCGGCCTGGATCCAAACGACGCAGAAGCCTTGGCCTGGCGGGACAGGAACCGGGCCAAGGCGGAGCTGGAGGCGGCATCGGTCCGTACTTGGACCGACGCGGCGGCGGCATGGGCGCGAGCCGGTGCGGAGCCGGCCTGGCGCGAGATGCCGGAGGGCACGGTGGTGGAGGCGACGGTCTTTGATCCGTCGTCGGTGAGGGAGCGCTTCCATGGAGGCCGGGCTGAGGTGGTGATCCCCGACCGGAAGGTCGTGGAGGTGGCGGATGACACCCCGCCGCGGGCCGACGTGGTCGGGTGAGCGGGGACTGATGGTGGTGGAGGTGGCGACATTTTGGAAGAGACGCTGTGGGTGGTGGTGTCGGAGGAGGAGGCACCGCGGGTGGCGGTGCCGGAGGCCACCCCGGCAGCTGGGCCGGAGACAGCGACGCAGGGCATCCCGGCTTCCGGGTCATCGGCGGCGCCGGGAGGGGCGTCGGAGGAGGTGTTGGCCGCGTCGCGAGCGGCCAGCGGGGAGTATGCCTTGGTGCCCCGGCAGGGAGGGCGCCGAGATACCATGCCGCAGTCGGCCCGGAGCGGGAGCGCCGTTGTCTACGGGCCTCCGACCCAGGAGGAGGCAGCGCTGGACGCCGTCAGTCACCGCCTGCGTGGCCGAACAGACGACTCGAGGCCTTCGCCCAGGCCGAGGTGGAGCGGACGCGTGACCTGGAGCGCATCGTTCTGGTAAGTCTTCTTGTAATTTCTTCTTTATGGGGGCGCGCCAGCGCACCCACTGGGTGTAGCCCCCGAGGTTCGGGCCAACTTCGTAGTAGTTGGGTCGAATCTTTAGAGTGTTGGCCTTGTTCTGATTTCTGCTTTCTTCAGCATCTCGACGCCTTCTGGGTCGCCGCCTACAATCGTCTCCTGGGCAAGCACCGGGAGCTCATGGAGCAGCTTGCCGCCAAGGACGAGGAGCTGCGCGTCGCCACAGGTATTCTTGTGCTCTTTTCTAGTGGGGGCGCGCTAGCGCACCCACTGGGTGTAGCCCCCGAGATTCGGGCCAACTGTGTAATAGTTGGGCCAAATCTTAAGTCTTGCTTTTTTTCTTCAGTTGAGTCCTTTTTCGCAGCCGAGGTGATGTCCTGGCGGACTCTTCTACTCCGGGCCGGTCATCACTACGACCGGCTCGTTGCCGACACCGGCCGTCTTGGCGTCGAGGCTGCGCAGGCGAGGGCGGAGGCGGCTGCGGCTCGGCGGTCTCTCGACGAGGTCAACCGGCTGCATGAGCAGCTAGCGGGTCACAAGAGCCACCTCGAGGCTGAGGTGGAGCTCCTTAAGGCAGAAGCCACCAAGGTGGCAGAGGCGCAGCAGGCCCTGGTGGAGGCGGACCAGCAGCGCGGCCAGCTGGCCGACGACAAGGGCCGGCTCGAGGCCGAGGTGGATTGCCTGCGGGGGCAGGTCACCACGGCTGAGGGGGCCGTCAGGACGAGGCCCGTTGCCGCGAGGCGGCCGAGAAGGCGGCCGAAGACAAGGACGCTGAGCTGAAGGTGACCCTTACCAAGGCGGTCGATCTGGAGAAGGTGCTCAAGGAGCGCGACCGCGCCATTGAACGAGAGCGGCGTGGTACGTTTCTTGTGGCGCAGCACCTGGAAGAGTCCTTCTCCACTAAGTGCTTCTTCTGTCGTTTGCCGGGTCGGGATCCGGCCTTTCTTCCTTGTTGTTCTTCTTCTAACTCGCTTCTTCCTTTGTGGCAGGGGCCTTCCCGGAGACGCGGCGGCTGGCGGAGGAAGCCGTCCGCCATCAGCGCGACTCGACCGGCATCGTTGGGTCCGGGACGGATCCGTGGGTGGCCTGGAGCTTCCCAGAGATCATCGCCGCCGCTGAGGCCCGCCTGCAGGTCCTGGGAATGTAGTTGGGGAGGCTGTCTCAGGCCGGCACCGCAATGACGGCGGCCCTATGGCCGGACTCCGTCCAACCGAGCAGCTTCTCGCGCCTGGCGTGTTGGTTGGAGATGGGGCCGGACCGGCTTGGCGAGTGGCGCGTCTCCGCCGCTCGTGCCGGTGCTGAGACGGCGCTTCGGTTCGCGCTGTCCTGGCATCCGGACCTGCAGCAGGACGCGTTGATGGGCCAGCGGGCCGATTCGGAGTAGCTCTTGCACGAGCAAGCCGGCCGGATCGCCTCCCGGGCCAGCTACATCACCGAGTTCGCCTTCCACGACGAATTCCATCCGGAGCGGACGGAAGCCGGCAAGGCCATGGACGGCGACGACTACGGCCTGCTCCTCCATGATCCGGAGGGAAGCTCGGAGGAGACAGACGTCTACCGCGACGCGGGTGCTGAGGAGGACACCGGCGCCTCGCTGGACCCGGAGGCCGCCAGGGGAGAGCCGTCGACGTCGCGACGCGGCGCTGGAGATGCTTGAGACACTTTGTGTAAAATCTGTTAAATAGCAGGTCCACCCACCCACTGGGGGTTTTTAGGGTGTAATGAACTCGGGCTGTGGGCCTTTTCTTAAATACTTATGTAGATGTCGTGGGTGCTTTTGCTTTTTGCCTTCTGTTTTTTGGACCGATTTCATGCGTTTTTCCTTTCTCAAACCTCCCCCCCCCCCCCCCCCCCCCCCCCCCGCGAGTCAGACGGCCGAGCCTCCGGTCTGTGACAAGGAGTTCGGTTCTTTGAGAGGATCGTGCAGGACTTGGGTCCCTCGAAACGTTGAGGGAGAGCGAAACACCCACTGGGCCGGTTGGCGGCAATCCGGCGAAGCCGGTTGGCGAGTATCCGGTCGTGCGGTTGTTTATTTGATGAATGGTGGGCCGGGTTGATCGACCCGGCAGCCTTTGACTTAGTGTATGAAGTGTAAAGGAGCTTTGGCCCGTTGTGCTTGCCAGCCGACAGCCAAAGCTGGATCTGTGGCTTTAGGGCGAAGTGGGGGACCACGGCATCCTGACTTTATCAGGAATCACCAAGTAAGGCGGCGGGGTGGCGACCGAGCCGGCCAGCCCCCGAGCCCCCGGGTCGAGCGAGTCAGACTGGTGGCCGGGTTCAGTGATATAGTGATGCAAGAAAATAGGGACATAATAAATTGGTCAACAAAAGGCAGCCCCCGAGTCTCGTTCGGGGACCCCATAGTTTCATGCGTTTACAAAAGGCGACGATACCTACGCTCGTGCGGCTAACTGTAAAACGGGCGGAGGAGTTCCGCGTTCCACGGCCGGGTCGTTTCTTCACCGGCGGTGTCCTTCTTGCGCTTCCTTGACTTGCGTGCGTCGATGAGGTAGTAGGCGTTGCGGTCGCGCAAGGCACTGCTCACGATGAATGGGCCCTCCCATGGAGGGGACAGCTTGTGCTGGCCTGCCTGCTCTTGGACGAGTCGGAGAATGAGGTCGCCCTCGCGGAACGTGAGGGGCTTGATCTTCTTGTTGTGGTAGTGCCTCAGGCCTTGCTGGTAGATGGCCGAGCAACTGAGCGCCAGGAGGCGTGCTTCTTCGAGCAGGTCAACGCCATCTTCGTGGGCTTCTCTGGCTTCGGCTTCGGTGTACATCGCGGAGCGCGGCGAGTCGAACTCGACGTCGGTCGGAATGACGGCTTCGGCTCCATAGACGAGGAAGAACGGGGTGAACCCGGTCGATCGATTTGGCGTGGTGCGTAGACTCTAGAGAACGGCTGGCAACTCGTCAAGCCAGCTGCCGGGTGAGCAGATGAGTGGCTCGATGAGTCACAGCTTGACGCCGGACAGGATGAGTCCATTGGCCCGCTCGACCTGCACGTTGGACTGCGGATGCGCAACGGAGGCCAGGTTGAGGCGGATGCCGGAGACGAAGCAGTATTGCTCAAGCGCGTCCTTGGCGAAGTTGGTGCCGTTGTCAGTGATGATGCTGTTCGACATGCCGTAGCGCACTGCTATGTCCTTGATGAACCGGACGGCTGTTGGCCCGTCCAGTTTCTTGATTGGTCTTGCCTCGATCCACCTGGTGAATTTGTCCACTGCCACTAGCAAGTGCGTCATGCCACCTCGAGCAGTTTTGAAGGGTCCCACCATGTCGAGTCCCTAGACCGCGAAGGGCCGGGTGATCGGTATGGTGCAGAGTGCTGATGCTGGCTGGTGGCTGCATTTGCTGAAGCGCTGGCATCCCCCACACTTGAGGACGAGCGACTCGGCATCTCGGAGGGTCGTGGGCCAGTAGAAACCGTGGCGGAACGCCTTGGCCACCAGGGATCGTGATGCGGCATGGTGCCCGCACTCGCCCTGATGTATGTCGAGGATGTCGATGCCCCGTTCCTGCTCGACGCAGCGCTGGAACATGCCGGTGGAGCTGCGCTTGACGAGCTTGTTGTTGATGATGTTGTAGGCAGATGCCCGGCGCTGCACTTGCCGAGCTTCGGTCTCGTCCATGGGGAGAACCACATTCTCCAAAAATTCTGATATTGGGAGGGCCCAAGATGGAGCCGTAACCACGGCGAAGACGGCCACTAGGGTGGGTTCCGGGTCGGCAGCCCCTGAGCCGGGTTGAGCAGCCCCCGGGTCGGGGATGGCGACGGCCGGGTGCAGGTCTATGGTGGCCGGGTCGGGCTGAGCAGCCCCTGGGCCGGGTTCAGCAGTCCCCGGGCCGGGTTGAGGTGCGGCCGGGTCGTCTGGAACGTGGATGGACTTGGAGTCCGGTGATGGTTTGACGGACGGCTTGTGCAGGTGCTCGAGGGAGACACCGGACGGGATGTCTTGTCGTGATGAGGTGATCGTGGCGAGCGTGTCGGCTGCTTCGTTCTCCGCACGCGGGACATGGAGGAACTCGTAGCCCTCAAAGGATCCGGACAGCTTTTGGACGAGGAAGCGGTAGCTTGCCATGTTAGAGTCGCGGGCGTCCCATTCGCCGGAGCACTGCTGCACCACCAGGTCCGAGTCGCCGTAGCACAGGATGCGCCGGATGCTGAGTTCCTTGGCAAGCTAGAGGCCATGCACAAGGGCTTCGTACTCAGCGACGTTGTTGGTGGCGGCGAAGTGGATCTGGAGCGCGTAGCGGAGCCGGTCGCCCTTCGGGGACGATAGTACGATGCCGGCCCCCAAGCTGAGTCGCATCTTGGACCCGTCGAAGTGCATGCACCAATGCGTCGAGTCGGGAGGCGGCGGCAAGTACTGGGTCTCGGTCCAGTCGACGAGGAAGTCGGTCAGGGCTTGAGACTTGATCGTGGTGCGGGGCTCGTAGAGGATGGTGTGGCTGGCTAGCTGGATCGCCCACTTGGCAACTCAGCCAGAGACATCCCGGCACCCGATGATTTCTCCGATAGGCGCCGTGCTTACCATGGTGACAACGTGCTCTTGGAAATACTGCTTCAGCTTCTTGGCGGTGAAGTACACGCCATAACACATCTTCTGGTAGTGCGGGTAGTTCTGCTTGGAGATGGAGAGCACCTCGCTCAGGTAGTAGACTGGGTGCTGGACGGCTTGGATCTTGCCCTTCTCTGGTCGCTCGACCACCAGCACCGTGCTGACAGCCCGCGAGGTCGCGGCTATGTAGAGCAATAGTGGCTCCTTGTCGGTCGATGCGGCCAGGACTGGTGCGGTGGACAGCATGTGTTTGAGGTCTTGGAAGGCCTCGTGTGCCTTGCTGTTCCATTCGAACGGGCTCGTCTTCTTCATCAGTTGGTACAGGGGTAGCGCCCTCTCGCCCAGCCGGCTTAGAAACCGGCTGACCGAGGCCAAGCATCCGGTGAACTTCTGGACATCGCGCAGCCGAGCCGGCTTGCGCATGCGCTCGATGGCCTTGATCTCCTCCAGGTTCGCCTCAATGCCGCGTTCCGAGACGAGGAAACCGAGTAGCTTTCCGGCCGGGATGCCGAAGACGCATTTTTCCGGGTTAAGCTTGACCTTGTATTCGCGGAGGTTGGCGAAGGTTTCCTTCAAATCGTCGAGGAGCGTGAGGTGCTGCTTGGTCTTCACCACGATGTCGTCCACGTATACGTGGATATTGCGGCCGAGTTGCGGCAGCAGGCATTTCTCCATGCAGCGCTGGAAGGTGGCGCCGGCGTTCTTCAAGCCGAACAACATGGTGACGTAGCAATATGCCCCAAAGGGCGTGATGAAGGATGTCTTCAGGGCGTCGGCCGGGTCCAGCTTGATCTGGTGGTAGCCGGAGTAAGCATCCAGGAAGGACAGGAGCTCACACCCGGCGGTCGAGTCGATGACTTGGTCGATCCGCGGGAGGGCGAACGGATCCTTGGGACAGGCCTTGTTGAGGCTGTGTAGTCGATACACATGCGCCAGGTCTTGTTCTTCTTTGGGACGAGGACTGGATTGGCCAGCCACTCGGGGTGAAACACTTCCATTATGAAGCCGGCCGCCAAAAGCTTAGCGACCTCTTCTCCAATGGTTCTTCTCTTCTCTTCGGAAAATCGTCGTAGGGGTTGATGGACAGGCTTGGCGTCCTTGCGGACGTGAAGTTTGTGCTCGGCGTACTTCCTCGGGATACCGGGCATGTCCCTGGGGGTCCATGCGAAGATATCCCGATTCTCATGGAGGAAGTCGACGAGCTCGCCTTCCTATTTGCTGTCGAGGTGGGCGCCTATGACAACATACTTGCTGCAGCTGGGGTCTTCTGGGTTGAGCTTCACTTTCTTGGTCTCCTTGGAGGGCTTGAAGGCGGCCTCGTCGGCCGGGTCTGGGGTCGGGATCGACGCGGCGGAGGCCTCGCCTGCCAGGGCGACGATCCGGTCGAGCTGGCGCCTCTCCTCAGGAATGACCAGCGACTCGGCCAACTTGGCGCCGTCTCGGGCGCACTCCAGGGACTTGCGGTAATCGCCGGTGATGGTGATGAGGCCCTTGGGACCCGGCATCTTCATCTTCAGGTACGCGTAGTGGGGAACCGACATGAACTTGGCGAGCGCGGGCCAGCCCAGCAACGCGTGATACATGCTGGACAGGTCCACCACCTCGAACCAGATCGGTTCGCGCCGGAAATGGCCGCTGTCACCGAACAAGACATCTAGCCGAACCCGGCCAAAGGGGGAGCAGGACAGGCCGGGCACGATGCCGTGGAAGATCGTTCGGGTCGGCTCCAGGTCCTCGGCCTTGAGGCCGAGCTTGGTCATCGTGTCACGGTAGAGGATGTTGATGCTGCTGTCGCCGTCGATGAGGACTCGGGAGAACTTGCATGTGCGTCGCGCGATGATGGTGGGGTTGAGGACGAGGGCGTAACCACCTGGACTCGGCATGACTGCCGGGTGATCCTCCCGGGTCCAGGTGATCGGGCGATCCGACCAATGCATGAACTCTGGCTTGCCCGGGACGACGGTGTTCACCTCCTGCCGAAGGAGGCGCTCGCTGTGCTTGTCGTCGCCGAGGCTGGTGAAGACGACGTAGGCCGCTTTCTGGTCTAGGTAGGCGTCGTTGCGCATCGCGCCGCCAGCTGGAGGCGGCGGTGGAGGCGGAGGCAGCTGTCCCGCGCCTGGAGCCGAAGGGGGCGGGACGTCGCCCCTCATGATGCGATTGGTGATGGCGCACTGCCGAAGCGTGTGTGTGGAGGGTTTTGCGCCGCTGTGGTGCTTGCAGGGGGCATCGAGCATCTGCTCGAAGCTCATGGCGCGTTGCCATGCCGTCTTGCCGGTTTGTCGGCGCTTCGCCGCCGGGTCCACCGCGGGCTCGGTGGCCGCGATGAGCCGGTTGTCATGACGCGGCGCCGGCTGGTCGGCCTTGCGCTTGTTGTTCTGGTGATGTTGCTGTCGGCTGCTTTCGCCGGCCGGCTTTGGAGGGGGAACCGGCTTCGTCTTCCCGGCTTCCTCCAGCGCCACCTGGATCTTCATGGCGGAGTCGGCGGTGGCGTACTTGTCCGCCGTCACCATGAGCGCGGCCATGGTGGCCGGCTCGGAGCGTAAGAGCTTGTGCTTGAGGAGGGTGCCGTCTCGGCACCCACTGACGAAGTACTGGATCGCCTGGACTTCATGGACGCCCTCGCAGCTGTTTTGGAGCTCAGTCCAGCGTGCGAGGTACTCGCGACCGGTCTCCGTAGGCGCTTTCACGCACATGGCGAGCTGTCTAGGGTGGCGGGGCCGCTTGTAGGTCCCCGTGAAGTTGCAGACGAAGGCTTCCTCGAAGTCCACCCACATGTTGATGCTGTCCATCGGTAGGCTGTTCAACCACGTGCGGGCCGACCCTTGGAGCATGAGCGGTGCGTAGCGCACGGCGAGACGATGATTGGCACCGGTGATGCCAATGGCCGTGGTGTAGTCAGTGAGCCAGTCTTCTGGCTTCACCGTCCCGTTGTACTTGGGGGTGTCACGGGGGAGCATGAATCCTTTGGGGAAGGGCTCTTCCCGGATGCGCAGGCCGAAGCACGCCGGCCCGATAGCGCCGCTCTCCTCCACCTCCAGGGAGCGAGCGAGCCGATCGAGGCGGTGGCGAGCATCGGCGTCGTCGATGGAGCGCGGGCCGAGTCGACTTGCGGCCAGGCCACGGGGGGCCGGGTTGGTTGGAGCCGGACGCCGGCCATGCTGGCCGGGTCCGCGCTGGATCTCTAGGACGGACTCGTCGCCCAATCCGCCGGCGGCTGTAGTGGCCGGGTCGCGCCGAGTCCGGGCTCGGCCGGAGTGTGCCTCGCCGTGTGGCGAGGAAGCGGTGTGGTCGCGCCAAGTCCGGGCTCGGCTGGAGTGCGCCTCGCCGGGTGGCGAGGAAGCGGTGTGCAGAAGTTCGCCGGGCCCGCCAAGGCGGGCAGAGCCGGATCCCGCCGGTTTGGTGAGCTGGTTGAGGCGGTCCTGCTAGGTGTTGGCGGCGTGGAGGAGTTCGCGCATCCGTCCGATGCGCTCTTTCAGCTCCTCACCCGCGAGCTGGTCCAGGCCGGCTGCGGCTGCCTGGGCAGCGCGCATATTCTTCACTGGGGTCTCATAGACGGTTGGGACGGCGCCAAGGGCCCGGCTGATCGCTCCCCCCTGGGCACGCACGTCGGTGACCCGGCTTGGGTCAGCCGCGGCGGGCGTGAATCCATAGGCGGCATCGCGCTCCAGCCGAACGGCGTCCAGGCGACGCTGAGTGGTGGCGAGCATCTCGGACAGGTCCAGCATCTGCTGGTGCCTTTCCTTGAGCTGGGTTCAGGCCTCAGCGACGTTGGTGGCATCGACATCGGTGCCGATGGGGATGCGGAGGCTCTGCATTACGGCGCGCAATGGATCAGACGGCTCGATCCGCTGCGGCCCTGGCTTCGGCAGCCTTCCTCGTCTTGCTCGACGAGGAGGAGGCGCCGTCGCCGGTGACGAAGACCTCCACGTGGACGTCCATTGCCCCGGCGGAAATGCCGCCGTCGAGGGAGAGGGGAGAGTCAGAGTAGCTAAGCACCTCGCTGGGGTACTCGTCGGTCGCGAACGCATCAGAGATGCGCAGCGCGGCGAAGGAACCGACAAGTGCGCCGACGACATCGTCCACCAGCACGACGGACTCGTCGGTGTAGGATAAAGGCCCCGTCTGAAGCATGTTCCCGGCCAGCTCCTCGAGCTGCCCCACTGTGGGCGCCAACTGTCGTGGTGGGCGCATGGCAGATGCCAAGGGATGGCTAAAGAGAGGAGGAGGCTCGAGGGCGCTGGTGGACTCTAGAGGTGAGGTTGGCATGAGCGGGCGCGGGACGCCGGACATACCCAGGTTCGGGGCTCTCCGGAGAGATAATACCCCTAGTCCTGCCCAGTGTAGTTGGATGATCGATAGTACAGTGTTGCTCCTGGAGCTGTATGGAGGAGGAAGGAAGCTGGCCAAGGCTTGGGCTGCTCCTTCTCTCCGGTGTCGCTGTTTTGTGGCTAATCCTATGCTTACTTGCTTTTCTCTCGTATGTGTTTTCTGCTTTCTCTCTCGCTCGGTCCTTCATGATCGTGGGCTCCCGGGGTTTTATAGTCCAACCCCCCGGGGGTACAATGGTAATGTTACAAGTCGGTGGGTCCGTATTGTCGGTGTCCGGGAACCCGGGCTGGGTCCCGTTGAGGGCTTGTGGTTCGCCGGGTTCCCATAGGTGCGGGCACCGCATGCCTAGGGGGACTGTGCGCTGTCTTGTCGATCGTCAGGGCGTGGCCGAGTCGAGTCGCGTACAGTGCTCTCCGCCAGGTTGCCGCTTGCTGTCGTCAGCGGTGAAGGCGGGGGCACTGTAGCCACGCCAGCCCTGGTCAGCGGGTAGGTGAGGGGCACTGTTGCCACGTTCCTGCTGACCAGAGGCATGGGCGGGGCAGTGTTGCCTCGGTCATCGTTGATTGAAGTATCGTTCCCATCATACGGCCTGGATGGGACGGGAGTTGACCCGCGGCTGGATTGCGTAGCACGCCACGGGTGGCGCTGGCTTGTTGAGGAGGCCTTGACCGTGCCGGGTTCGGCTGTCTTGCGCTAGTTATTGGGGCCGAGTCGACGTGCCTTGCCGGGTTGGCTAGTTTGGCCGGCTTGCGGGGCTTGGCCGGGTCGGGCAACCCGGCCAAGCGCGTGCCGGTATTGAGGAGCGGTGCCATCCCCGTTGTTTTTTGAAGAGGATCCGGGTTCCCTTGCCTGCCCGGGGTCCATCCCACCGACAAACTTGCATGGCATCTTTTGTCCTACCCTCCCATGGCAACGGGGTCCATGAGGGACTTCCTTATTTGGCCCTTTCTTAAAATTTGCTTCCCTTTTTGGCCCAAAAAACCTTTTCTTCTCTATTTGACACTCAAACTTTATTTTGTGCCTTATGTGAAACTTCCATCCATTTTTTAATCCAGAGGTGTTAACTGGCATATGCAAAGACAATTCTGCCCTTAGTGGTAGTATGTCACGAAAAGGGTAGAGAAGGGGCACTTCGGTGGATGGTGGCATTTCATCATATTATTGTTATTAGTTATATAAATACTTTTTCTTGCTCTCGCAAAAAAAACTTTTTGTTGGAATTAACCACGATAAGAAGACGTTGTCCGGCTCAGATCGGTGCAATCACCAAATAGATTAGTACTTGTATTACTAGCTTTTCAAACTATATATATTCGTCTAAACTACTCTGTCTAATACAAAGATATTCAACAGCTGCGACACGCCTGAGTTTGTACCGGCGAGTTGATCGCTAGCTTATAGCCTATTTAAGCTTGCTACACGTGCATGAGGTTCCAGCTGAAATCGAGCCACCTACCTGTATGCTTGTCTACTTGCATGTTGTGTACGTGCATATCCATCATGAGAGAATCGATCCAGCTGCCTACCTACTTGCTTCTTCTGTACCAGTGTGTTATGCTCGATCAGCTGGAAAGCAATCGGCTGCAGTAGCTCGTACATGCGTCTCGCTGAAAGGTACAGGGCGATCGCAGCGTTGAGGTCAGACATGTGCCAACACTTTTTTATTTACTTATTCAAACATGACAAAATATATCACATTACCTTTATGTTTGCATGTAAATAATCTATTCACATACTACACTAGGGGTAAAACGGTCTTTTCATATCAGCCTAACACTGTTACTAGACAAAACTGACGGAAGTGTCACATAGGGAACAAAACGAAGTTCGGGTGTCAAAAAGGGAGAAAACAAAAAATTTAGGCAAAAAAGGAATTAAACTTTAAGAAAGGGCAAAATAAGGAATTCTCTCAGGAAACTAAGAGATATTAAGGCCTCCTTTTAATAGAGAACCGGAAAAAAGCATTAACACATAGTGAATACATGAACTCCTCAAACTACGGTCATCACCGGAAAGTATCCCAATTATTGTCACCTTGGAGTTTATAGATCATAACACATAATAGGTGCATATAACTTGCAAGTTCAGATCAAGAACATAGATATAATGGTGAAAACATAAACGGCTCAGATCTGAAATCATGGCACTTGGGCCCTAGTGACAAGCATTAAGCATAGTAAAGTCATAGCAACATCAATCTCAGAACATAGTGGATACTAAGGATCAAGCCCTAACAAAACTAACTCGATTACATGATGAATCTCATCCAACTCCTCACCAACCAGCGAGCCTACGAAGGAATTACTCACTCCCGGTGGTGAGCATCATGGAATTGGTGATGGAGGATGGTTGATGATGACAAAGACGGAAGATCCCCCTCTCCGAAGCCTCGAACGGACTCCAGATCTGGCCTCCCGATGAAGAACAGGAGGCGGCGATGGCTCCGTATCGTAAAATGTGATGAAACTTCATGTCCTCTTTTTTCTCCAAAAATAGGAATTTATAGGGTTGAAATTAGGGTCAACGGAGCCTCATGGGCCCCACTACCCACCAGGGCACGCCAGAGGGGATGGGGCGCCCTGGTGCCTAGTGGGCAGCTGGGACCCCCCTCTAGTGGGTATTGGTTCCAAATTTTTGTTTATTCCAAAATAATTCTCCAAAAAGTTTCGTCCAATTCCGAGAACTTTTATTTCTGCACAAAGACAACACCATGGTAGTTCTGTTGAAAACAGCGTCAGTCCGGGTTAGTTTCATTCAAATCATGCAAATTAGAGTCCAAAACAAGACCAAAAGCGTTAGGAAAAGTATATATGATGGAGATGTATCACACGCTCCCGCTTTTCTTTCTTAATTTTTGTTCGCTTCTATCGCACCACATGGCTAGTATTCGGTGATTACCTATCTTCTAATAGCAGTCAGGACATGGAACGAACAAACTGAGAGTTTGATTAGCTCGGTCACCAGTCGTTTTTTTTATTTTGGTTGGTTGCTCGGTGACCGATCATATTTACCACGGTAACACCGACCCCAGAGAAAAAAGTTGTTTGAAAAATATTAACATCCCATGACCTCTGTGCAAACAACATGGTAATATACGCATGGCAGAGATGATAACTCACTTCAAATACAGTGGTACCTTTTGAACCCGTGATAAAAGTTGCTGAAAAACATACCCTTGGTAATTTCTATGTAAATAACATGGTAATATACACAGAGAAAAGATGATAACTCATGTAGAAACACTATGGTAACTTTGGACCCTAGGATAAAAGTTGTTAGAAAGCATACTCCCGTAACCTCTATGTAAATAGAATGGTAATACACGCACAACAGATGATAACTCACATATAAACACCACGATACTTTGGACCCCGTGATAAAAGTTGCTGAGAAACATACTCCGGTAACCTCTATGTAAATAACATGGTAACATACGCATATCAGAGATGACAACTCATGCACAAACATCATGGTAACTTTGGACTCGGAATAAATATTGTTGAAAAACATACCCCTAGTAACCTCTATGTAAATAGCATGGTAATATAACTAACAAAGATGATAACTCATGTAAAAACACCATGATAACTTTGTGGAAAACAATTTGTGTAAATATCATGGTAATATATGCAGAGCAAAGATGATAATTCATGTACAAACATCATAGTAACTTTTGACCTGGAATAAACTTTTGAACAAATATACCCCCAGTAACCTCTATGTAAATAGCATGGTAATATACACACAACAGAGATGATAACTCGCGTACAAACACCACGATATGGATAAAGATTGTTCAAAAACATGTTTGGTAACCTCTATGTAAATAGCATGGTAATATGTGCACAACAGAGATCGTAACTTACTCAGCCCACACATGGTAACTTTTTGACCCGGCCAAAAAGTTGTTGGAAAACACCCCAATAACTCATTTGTAAAAGGTATGATAATATATACACAACCGAGCTGAAAACCTAGTTAGCCTAGACCTGATAACTTTTTGACCAGAAAAAGTCGTTTGAACATACCAATATGGAATGTAGTTTCGAAGGTCTCGTCGCGACGGATTTTTTTGTATAAAAACATTTTCCCGGTCTAACTGACGGTTTGAGTTACAAAACATTTTGAAGTTTCATACTAGTAGAATGTAGGATGACATCAGTTTTTTGTCTCTAGTGCATGTGAGGAGGAGATTGGAGGAACTATTTTGTATGCACCAATAATTTTTGTGTAAATAGTATAATAACTTATGTACCACAAGTATGATAGTTTGCACAGCACAGGCGTGATAACTTTTTACTGTAAAAAGTTTTTGAAACATATTAATATGAGATCTAGTTTCGAAGGTCTCGTCATGATGATTTTTTATGTTAAAACTGTTTTTTTAATAAGATTGGTGGTTCGAGCTACACATAATTTTAAATTTCGAATTACATGACAATCTTTGTTGACGTCGTCAGTATTGTCTTACATGCATGCATACTTAAAATCACCTAAGCACATCACGGCTTTCACTAGAAAAAGAGCCACACTGGTAAAACTACATACATGCATAGGGATTGTTTGGTAGTGAACCTAAATTCCAAACGATCAAAATGTATCAAGGTCTTAATTAGAAATGTGTGTCAAACAATGCCATGTGGTTTCTAGCTATATAACAACACATACCAATTTTACCTCCCGCTTCTTTCCTTCGACAATCGTAAATCCTTGCAAAAATATAAAGTGCCTTGTTTCTCCTCGCATGTCCTTCCCTTTCACTTTACTTCCTTTAACTTTACTCTCTTCATACTCTCACCTAAACAACATAGCATCTCGTTGTACCATCCATTGGGCACCTTTTTCAATTGTAGCGAATCAAACAACAATGTTAAAAGCATTGGCAAAACTCGTGTTCCACTTTGTAGTTGTATGTTGAGCTTGTTGTTTTCTTGTGTTTGATGAAATAAGACATATTTCTTCCACTTCTTACCTCCTCTAGCACTTTGGGTCTCTTTCTCTTGTTCATGTTTGATAAAATTAAGCATACTTTTTCCCACTTCTTACCTCTTTGACCACCGTGCACCACTTTGACTCTCTTCTCTCGGCCATATATATGCTTTCACATGGCTACCCCATCACTCCATTCCACTCCACATTTCTTTGTTGTCCTCTTTGTTAACTGGGTGAATCTAAGAGGCAAAGCATAAGATCTCGCAACCAACTCATGGTTCTAGCACATGTATAGCAGGCTTCCACGCACCCCCTGTCCATGGCTAGTTCTTTGCTGATACTTCAGTCCTCCATATATCTCTCTACGGACTCCTCCCATGTCAAGTTTGGTGTGCACTGACCTCTCTTGACATTAGAAACATGCTTTAGCTGTCCGCTATGCACTTATGCTTCTAGAGGCCTATGTTGAATATGCCCAAACCATCTCAGATGATGTTGGACAAGCTTCTCTTCAATTGGTGCTACCCCAACTCTATCTCGTATATCATCATTCCGGACTCGATCCTTCCTTGTATGGCCACACATCCATCTCAAGATGCGCATCTCCGCCACACCTAACCATTGAACATGTCGCCTTTTAGTCGGCCACCACTGAGCGTCATACAACATTGCGGATCGAACTGTCGTCCTATAGAACTTGCCTTTTAGCTTATGTGGCACTCTCTTGTCACAGAGAATGAAAGAATCTTGGAACCACTTCATCCATCCGGGTTTGATTCGATGGTTCACATCTTCAGCAATCTCCCATCCTTCTACAACATTGACCCAAGATATCGAAAGGTGTCCTTCTGAGGCACCACCTGCCCATCAAGTCTAACCTCCTCCTCCTCGTGCCTAGTAGTACTAAAATGGCACCTCATGTACTCGTCTTTAGTTATATTGAGTCTAAAATCTTTCGCTTCCAAGGTTTGTGTCCATAGCTCTAACTTCCTGTTGACCCCCATCCGACTATCATCGACTAGCACCACATCATCCGCAAAGAGCATACAACATGGGATATCTCCTTGTATATCCCTTGCGACCTCATCCATCACCAAAGCAAAAAAGATAAGGGCTCCAAGCTAACCCTAGTGCAGTCCTATTTTAATCGGGAAGTCATCAGTGTCGCCATCACTTGTTCGAACACTTGTCACAACATTATCGTACATGTCCTTTATAATGGTAATGTACTTTGCTGGGACTTTGTGTTTCTTCAAGGCCCATCACATGACATTCCACGGTATCTTATCGTAGGCCTTCTCCAAGTCAATGAACACCATATACAGGTCCTTCTTTTGCTCTCTATATCTCTCCATGAGTTGTCATACCAAGAAAATGGCTTCCATAGTCGACCTCCCAGGCATGAAAACAAACTAATTTTTGGTCATGCCTGCCATTCTTCTTAAGTTGTGCTCAATGACTCTCTCACATAGCTTCATTATATGACTCATCATCTTAATTCCACGGTAATTAGAATAACTCTGAACATCCTCCTTGTTCTTGAAGATTGTTAGTCCCTCCATTCCCTTATACAAGGCCATTATGAAAATTAGATTTTTCATCTATACAAGGCCACTAACAGTAATCGAGACAAAAATTGATGATGTTTTCTCATACTCCCTCCGGTCCTTTTTACTCTGCATATTAGATTTGTGTCAAGTCAAACTTTTCAAAGTTTGACCAAATTTATCTTAAAAAATATCAACATCTACAATAGCATATATATATATATATACTATGAAACTACATTTTGTAGTGAACCTAACAATATTGATTTGGCATTGTAAATGTTGATAAATTTTTCTATAAGTTTGGTCAAAGTAGAGATACTTTGACTTCAGACAAAACTTATATGCGGACTAAAAAGGACCGGAGGGAGTACTAGCAACTTGTTTAATACTTGCATGCATGTAGTCATAATGACACTATGCTACTTCCTTCACATTCCTTCTTTGCATGCATGCAGGCATATTAATGATCCCGGTTAACAAAAAAAAGTTGGCCTCCAAAGCAGTCATTAAATTTTACCATGGTATGTGTAATATGAGTTTGTGGCCTTGTATAAGGGAATGGAGGGAGTACTAATATACTCCGTCTCCATTCTTTTGGCATCTTGTTTGCCCGAAAAATGAGGTTGAAAAGCTAAGCTAGCCATACTATAGCTATGTCTCTGAGGCCTCTCCACACTTCAATGGGGATACAATCAGGGCCCATCGCCATGCCTCCTTTTCATCCTTTTTAAGGCCTCCTTGACCTCAGACTCCTGAATTCACCACACAAAATGCATGTTGGTATCATCAAAGGAGTCATCCAGTTCAGTGGTAGAGCTCTCATTCTCCCCATTGAATAGTTTGTCGAAGTACTCCCGCCATCTATGCTTAATATCCTTGTCCTTCATCGGGAGCTGGTCTGCTCTGTCCTTGATGCATTTGACTTGGTCAACATCCCTTCTCTCCCTCTCCCAGATCTTGCCCATCTTAGATGTCCCTTTCGCCTTCCTTCATGTCTAACCACTGGTAGAGGTCCTCATATGTTCGACCCCTTGCTTCACTCACAGCTCACTTTGCGGCCTTCTTTGCCATCTTGTACTTCTCTATGTTATTTGCACTCCTATCCAGGTATAGGCATCTAAAACAATCTTTCTTCTCCTTAATAACCTTCTAGACATCATCATTCCACCACCAGGTATCTTTAGCTCCGCTTCTACTTCCCCTGGACACTCAAAACTCCCCTGAGACCACCTTACGAATACAAGTCACCATCTTCGTCCACATATTGTTTGCATCACCTCCTTCCTCCGAAGGGCCCTCCTTAATGACTCTCTCTCCTTGAACGCCTGTGCTACCTCCCCCTTGAGCTTCCACCACTTCATCTAGCAACTTTGGCACACTTATCCCACCGGACACAAATCCGAAAGCGGAAGTCAACCACCACAAGCTTATGCTGAGGGACAACACTCTCTTAAAGTATCACCTTACAATCTAAGCACGCACGTGTGTCTTATCTTCTCGAGAGGATGAAATCAATCTGGCTAGAGTGTTGACCACTACTAAAAGTCACTAGATGTGATTCTCTCTTTTTAAAGAGGGTGTTAGCTACAATCATGTCATAGGCTAGCGAAAAGCTTAAGAAATCTTCTCCTTGATTCCTGATGCCATAGCCAAGGCCCCCATGCACCCCCTTCAAAACCTCTGGTAGATGTACCACATGGCCATTGGTGCCTCCTCCTATGAAGAGCTTCTTCTCAATTGGTACACTCCTAACCATGTCCTCCAAACCTTCTCATAACTCCCTCTTAGTGTTCTCATTGTGGCCTACTTGCGGTGCATACATGCTGATAACATTCAGAACTATGTCCCCAACTATCAGCTTGACCAAGATAATCTGGTCCCCGTGTCTCTTGATGTCTACCACTCCATACTTGAGGTTCTTGTTGATAAAGATGCCTACTCCGTTTCTTTTGGCAGTTGTCCTCGTGTACCATAGCTTGAAGCCGCTATCCTCCACCCCCTTCGCCTTCTCCCCCTCCATTTGGTTTCTTGGACGCAAAGGATATCAACACCTCTCCTCACCGCTATATCAACTAGTTCCTGAAGCTTACCTTTCAGGGAACCTATGTTCCAGCTACCTAATCGAGACCTCCTAGGCTTAGCTAGCTTTCTTACCCTTCGCACTCGTCGAGTCAAATGTGAAGACCCTTGCTCATTTTCCACTACACCCGAAGTCGGTGTAGCACGCCACTAAGGATGTGATGACTCGATCCTTGCTCACTTGCCACCATATCCATATCAAGATACAGCGCATCACTCGGGGGGTGACGGCCTGGCCCTTGCCCATTTGACACCACACCCAGGTTCTGATGTGGCGCGGCGCTGAGAGGGTTACACCCCAACAAAAATCTTTTTGAGTTTCATCTCCATAAGAGTGGCTGAGTTTTGACGTTGGATCGCCAAGCCTATCCCAACCCTCCTCCTTCACTTGGGCTTGGGGCCAGCTATGTTGAGACAACATAGGCGGAGTTGCGTGCTTTTTTGCATGCTTTGGTTAAGCATGACACAAAATGCATAGGCTAGTCAGTTGTTTAAGTTTGTACCTATACTTTTGGGTGCTACGGCCACCATACTCTATGGCTGAAAGGAAAAGGTGAAGAAAAGAAAAAAACTCAAACAGGCCTAGGAAACTTTACATGTTTTAGCTAAAATGTAATAGAGAATAATATAGCACGAGTGTACTCATTGACGAGAGGTGTGTCAAGGATTGTATTTTCCTTTAGACCTATAATAAATGAAGATCTTTTTTGGCTGATTACTATAAGGCAATAGCCTCATAGTCCTTTATTAAAATAAATCAAGCAAAAAGTCTCTAGAATCTAGGTTACAAAGGAAGCTTACATAAGGTTACATGGGGTGTATGCACATACCTATATACAACAAAAGCTATTCACAAAAAGTGAGCTAGTGTAAAGAATCTATCCATGCAAGAAGAGCATGTCTTGAACCTATGGGCCAGCAGGGTAATATCATGGATGAACTTTCATCTCCAGGCTGCAAAAGTTGGCCTCTCATTTCTAAATATCTTGCCATTTCTGATTAACCATACATTCCATGCTGCTAGGTATACCACTTCAAAGAAAAAGGGGTGCCCAAAGTCCCTCTTGGCTATCAAAAGGCAATCCTTGATTGACAGGTTGGCTGCCCATTGAATTTGCAAATAATTCCAGACCCTAGTGCTGAAGAGATAGGTGAAGAGAAGGTGCTCCCTGGGCTCCCAAGCTTGCACAGGACATAAATGGGCATGTATTATCCTCATGCGGGGACCTCCATTGCCTCCTTACAAGCATATATCTCGTGTTTAGCCTGTCATAAAGTAGTAGCCATGCAAACACTTTAATTTTCATTATAGATTTAATTTTCCATATTCATTTGCAAGGTTCGTCAATTGGCAAGTGAGCATGCATCATGGTATAGTAGCTCTTGGCTGGGAATTGACCTTTTCCTCGTACCCAGTACCAAACATCATTCTCACTAGCATCTCTGTGCAAAGAAGATAAACCATTGTGTATGTCTAGCAGTTCTTGCATAGCCTCTTGCGAGAGAGGCGGTTGGAAGAGGGTGGAGAGCTCCCCTTACATTATGAAATCATTGACAGATAGTTTATCATCCAGAGCAAAAGAAAATAACCTTGGGTACCTCTCTCTGAGAGGTACAGAAGAGTTGAGTATCTTCCATGAATCATGCTAGAACAAAACACAATCACCTTTGTTAACAATTATAAGTGAGTGCATTCTGAAAGTGTCATTGATCCTCATGATATCCTTCCACCAGTATGAACCATGGAAATTGGTAGCATGTGGGACCACGCCATCATAGTAAGTGTTCCATATTAACTAAACCCATGGAATATTAGCCTTACTGTAAAATTTGAAAAGGTGCTTGCTAAGGAGAGTTGTGTTTTGAATGCTCAAGTTGATGATGCCCATGCCACCATTCTGATTTGGTCGGCACACCAGAGGCCAAGAAGCTAGGGACTGTTTAGGAGTATCAAAATTACCTCTGCATAGACACTGTCTCATAATACTTTCAATTTGTTTTATTATTCTAGCTAGCAGGCAGATGCTACATAGGAAATATATAGGCATTGAGCAGAGAACAGACTATAGAAGCCGGAGCCTTGCCCCTTGGGAGTATCAAAATACCTATCCATAGACACTGTCTCATAATCCTTTGAATTTGTTTTATTATTCCAGCTAGCAGGCAAATGCTACATAGGAAATATATATGCATTGAGTAGTGAACATACTATAACAGCTGGAGCCTTGCCCCTTGGGATAGTAAGGAAGGACTGGCAGTTAGCCTTCTTTCAATTCTATCCACCAAAGGTAATAGATCTTGTATTCTTGGCTTGGTTGTTCCAACAGGCAGCCCAAGATATGTAAAAGGCAAAGATCCAACTATGCAGCCAAAGATAGTTGCAAGCCTTGCAGTCTCAGCATCATCCACATTAATTGGTAGGATACAAGATTTGTGAAAATTAACCTTAAGGTCAGTGGACTCAGAAAAATCATGGAACATCTCCTTAATTGCATGTAGCTGTGATTCCTCAGCTGGAACAATTAGTAGTGTATCATCAACATACTAGCTAATTGGGAAATCTGAGTCATGAGATGGAATTGGCAGAGACAAGATTCCTCTTTTGCGCATATCATTAACAATTGTTTGCAGAAGGTCTACAGCCAGAACAAAGATCAAAGGTGACAGAGGGTCACCTTGCCTGACACCTCTTTTACAGATGAATTGCTTGCCAGAAACTCCATGTAATAAAATAGATGATGTTCCAGAGGCTAGAAGCTCCCTAATCGAACCAACCCACTTGTTATCAAATCCCTTGCAGCACATGCTCTAGTGTGTCAAAAGCTTTTGCAAAGTCTATCTTCACAATAAAATTTGGTTTCTTTGAAGCATGGCATTGATGGATGTATTCTAGAGCCCGGGCTATGCAATGCTGGATAGATCTACACTTTAGGAAACCATACTGGTTTTTATGTATGCATCTGAGAATAACCTTTTGGAGCCTACTGGCAAGCAGTTTAGTCAAGAACTTCGGACATGCATTGGTGAGTGAAATGGGTCTGAAGTCCTTCTGGAGAGAGGATTTTAGGGATCAAAGTTACTAGAGAACCATTGATGCTTGCAAGACTGACTTTGCCATTGTAAAAATCATTTATCGGATTAATGAAGTCATATTTAATAATGGGCCAACATTTTTTGACAAAAAGCCCTCTAAAACCATCAGGGCCGGGAGCTCTATCAGTTGGCAAATTCTTGAGGACTTCTTCCTCTTGGCTGAAAGGAGCAGATAGCTCTTCCAAGTCAGGTATTTTGTCAGTCAAGGAATTTAGATCAAATTTCATATTAATTCCTTGTGCCATACCCATTCTTTCCTTGAAAGCCCCCCAAATCATACCCGCCATCTGTTGGTGATCTATAATTGGTACTCCTTCATCGTTGTGCAGGCAAGCAATGGTATTTTTCCTAAACCTTTCAGTGGCCATTGCTTGGAAAAGTTTGGAATTTTCCTCTCCAACTTTTATCCATCTTATGGTGCACCTCTGCTTCTAGTACACAAATGGAGATGAAGAAGTTTTTCAAGGTGGAGTTTTTACCACTTTTCTGAAATTAAATTCAGGCCCGTAAAGGGCCCTCCTTTCCTCCAGATTATCAAAAGCAAGAATCACAGAGTTACAAGCATGTATCAGAATCTTTAGCTTAGATAAACATGTGTGCCACTTTTTTAAGTCATATATCAACCTCTTGAATTTTCAGTCAAAATTGCCGCAGAATTTGTTTTAAAGGTTGGTGCATTCCAGGAGGCCTAAACATAATAAAAAAAACCATGCATATCAACCCAGTAGTTCTCAAATCTGAAAACCATTGCTTTTGGTATTGAAGTGGCAATAGTAACCAGACATGGCACATGATCAGGGGTGGTTCTGGCCAGTGGCAAAACCATTGTGTTGGCGTAGTCAAAGATCCAGCTGGAGGAGGTAAAAAACAATCCAATTGCTCTAAAAGAGGATTCTCTTGCATGTTAGACCAAGTGTAGGACCTTCCTTTAATGGGAAGCTCTAACGGCCCAAGGTGACCAATAATCTCATTAAAGAGGATATATCATTCACATCCCCCCCCAAGCAAATTTCTATTTTTAGGTGATCTAATGAAGTTAAAATCACCAACCAAGAGCCATAAATCATCGTTTGAATGTTCAAGTGATATAGCCAATTACTACCTCCGTCCTGGTTTATTGGTCCCCTCTATAATTTGTGCCAAATTTTGACCAAAGATTTAACTAACAAAATATTAATGCATGTTAAAAAATTATATCGTTGGGTTTTTATTTAAACATAGTTTTCAATGACATAATTCTTGGTGGCATGCATGAACATTTTGTTAGTTAAATTTATGGTCAAAATTTGGCACTAAGTACATCAGGGACCAATAAACCAGGACGCGGGTAGTAACAAATTCATCTCTTAGCTGACGTTGGCAGGGACCATAAATAGTAACCAGATTCCATTGACTTGAGTTATGCATAAAGGTAAAATATATGATTATGCCATAACTTTTAATTTGAATGACATTGCTTGAGAAAACACTAGAGTTCCACAGAACTTAAATCCCACCAGAAGCCCCAACTGAAGGGGAATAAGCAAATCTGTCAAATCTCCTTGGGCAGATTTTTCTGATAGATCTCTGATCAAACAAATCACATTTAGTTTCCTGAAGACAAATGATTGAGCACTAGGATTTGTCAATTTTTGCTCTTACTGCCCTCTGTCTAGCTTTAGAATTTAAACCTCTTACATTCTAGCACAACACTATCCAGTATCTAGTATTGTGTGCATCTATATAAACACAAATATAACAATCAGGGATAGAGCTCTAGTACATAACAGTAGAGAGCCAAAATATAGTAATAACCAAGTGCATAGTCTGAAAGATCCCAAACAAGGCAAGAAAGCAAATAACTGGCATGACAAGGGACATGCCTCCCAATAATACATAAAAGATGTTTATACATCATTGGAAACATTAGCATCAGTAGCATTTCCTAGAGATGCCATAAGCTTCTCCATAGTAAGCTCTTCTTGTGGAATTCCAAGAGAGGCACCCAGCTGTTGCATTGTTGGGATTCGAGTTGGGGGGACATCATCTAGCATAGCTTGCTCCTTCTCGGGTTGCTCAACAGGAGGAGTATCATTAGATACTAGTGTAGATGGTTTCAACTTCTTGGCCCTGGGCTGTCTGAGTGGCTTCTGTTTTGCAACAAGAGGAGATGTAGGTTTAAAGCCCATGAGCTTAGCCAAGCTCCTTGTCACCTTTTGTCAGAGAAATCAGCAGGTGCCACAAGCAAGGGCTTCTTGGACTTCTTGTCTCTGTGCTTGACAGCTAGTGGTGCGGTAAAAGTCATTTGCATTTCAGATAGGTCACTTGGAGCTTCAAACAACAAACGCCGAGCAACAGGACATGCTAGAGAAACAACTTGAGTTGGCATTGGAGAAGAGGGCCTAGTGAAAACCTTATATCACAATGCAGACACAAAAGCTTGTGCCCGGTTTCTCTTCAGTGGTGTGGGATGATAAAAAAACTTCAGAGGCCTTGGTACTTCAGCGGTCAGTAAAGAAGGCATGAGGGATTGAAAAGCCCTGCTCCATATCATATCAGGGGGAAAAACAAGGCCCATGTAGATTCTAACCAACCCAATCTGAATGGGTTGCTGGGGTGCAACAATTGGGTTATAGGGCACAATGTCCAGCTCATTATCCTTCTCGATTTGAACAACCTCCTATTGCTGAGCTGGCTCTAGCCGCATCACTTCCACCTAGGGCTGTTAGATTTGAGCATCAACCATGATATGAGGGCCATCAACTACTTGCAGGTTAAATGAATCATTAGAACCCAAAGAGGGGTTCAGAACCATCGAATTAGCCTCTTGCACTACATGTTGCTGATCTTCAGGCTGGTCATGTTGGGCCTCCCATTGCTGTGCCCAACCATCTTGAGCATCTGTTTGCTGCTGCTATGGCTCCTCTTGAGCGTCTGGTTGAGGAACATCATTCCAGCCCAGAGATGGGTATGGAGGAACTGCCCAAAAATGCTCAGGCGGCTGCAACTGCCCTGGCATTGAGTGTGGGTTTTCTGTCTAGCGGCATGAAATCCTCATCTGGTGGCAACTGACCAGCAAACACAGTTGTGAGGATGTAACATGCAGCAGTCCAAGACACAATAGCAGCCCCAACATTTGCAAGCTGGCGAAAAACAACATCATGTGGAACTAGCTGACTATCTGGGAAAGAAGCATAGACGAGAGATCTGACAAGCCTATCATCTTTAGAGTTCCAATACTAAAACTGGCCAAAAGTACCCACTACTTCTGCTAGATTAACTTCATTGCGATAATCAAGCGGAACACCAATAAACATGAGTCAACCTGATCGATGCCCCTGAAGTGCACAGAACCCCTTCCCATCATCATGATTGATGAATCTGACGAAAAGCTCATTGCCATGCTGATCTAGACCCAAAGGCCATGGAGGGTGATTCACTAAAGCATTGTGAATGACTGGGTCTTGCATCTCATATAGCCCGACTCCTTGAAACCAGGTTTGAGCAGAGTGTACCGGGAGTTCTATCTCATTGGTGATGAAGGACAACACCTGCTTTCTTCGGATGGCAACATCTTCAACTGGTGGCGACGGTTCGACGATGTCAACCATGAAAGACTCATGGCGGTTGGGCAGAGCTCGTGCTGGAGTGTAGAAAGTCTTGGGGACCCGCAGCGACCGACCATCAACGATGTCGTGGTCCGCTAGGAGGAAGCGCCGTGGGTCAAGCTCAAATTTTTCCATAGGACCCGGCGATGCTTTGGGTGGCGGCGGCGGGCTGGTTGTCGGCGATTGATCTGACGATGGTGGAGGACGGTTTTGTTGTGGAGCAGAGGAGCACGAAACATCGTGGCTATCTAGCCAGGGATAAGGAGGAACGCAGAGTCCGGGCTAGGCTGTTGGTGGGCACGAGACTTGATGTTTTTGGGAACACAGAGTTAAATGGAAGGAGATGACCTGTTGCAGCCTTTTTAACGTGACCGAGTCTGAAACATTTATGACAGCGAACCTTATTAGTGCAATTTTCCAAAATATGGCCCATGCCAAGGCACTTCTGACAATCGCAAAACCATGCGGCAATATCTTCAACAACCTCATCTAATCCTTGTAGGTCATGTATAATCTCCTGTGGTGATTTAGCCAAAGAAAGCGAAGATGCATATGGAGATACCAAAATAATCGACGGGCTGCGTTTTGGAGATCCTGGGCCCAAAGGGTCACCGCCTTCATGGGTTGGCCCATCGGAGTCATCATCAGAGATTTCAACCGGATCCTGGGCCGAGCCAGGAAAAGCACAAGGCCTAACATGAAGATTTGCCGAGAAAATTATGCTCGAATTCCCTCCAACTTCTAAAACCCTTGGAGATCGTCATACTGGTGAAACGGACCCAAACTGAATTGTCGGGGAAGCTGGAATAGCCATCGACGGTGAGCTTGCCAATGGTGGCGAGGTTGTAACCATATCTTGAGGGTCAAGCACATAATCTGCATCATTGGAGACAGTCAAAATTTCCTCAGGGGATGCACGATAACGATACCCTTTGCAAGCATCATAGTTAAGAAAAGTGGCTGTGACGCCCGGATAATTAAGCTACAGTAACTTTCTACTAATGATGCCACGTCTCCTCGATTACTGTTGCTAATCTCGGGTTAGTTCAAAACCGATTCAAATTCAAATTCAAAATAGAGGCAAACATCAAAAGCTATCAAATATTAAAACTAAAATGTTCAGTTTGTGCCAGATAATGCATAGGTAATTAAGGTGAAGAAACCCTACTTTTATAAAACATTTAAATACTCTAAAATGAATAAAACAGTAGCTAATACAATTATTTAAATGCTCTAAAAATAATAAACATTTTCAAAACTAATTTGTTATAAGTATTAAACTATTGTGGCAGTGGCATAATTTGTAAAATCTATTTAGGTGCCACTGTGGTAATTTACTAAAACTAAAATAAAAGGAAACTAAAAGAAAGCAAACATAGCAAATAAAAATAAGAAAAGAGAAAGACAAAACAAAATAAAAATAGAAAGAAAAGGACACCCCCGGCCAACTGGGCCAACTGGCCCAGCTGGCCACCCACGCGGCCCAGCTGGCCCACCCCGGCTGGGTAACCCCACCCAGGCCAAACCCTAACCCACAAACACCCCCCCACTCCCCCCCCCATGTCGCCACTCCCTCTCCCGATCCGATCTGGATCCGGCACCAGCCCCCTCCACTCTCCCCTCACGCCTCGCTCCTCTCGCTCCCTCCCGATCCGGATCGGGGCGCAATGGCGCCCCGTCGCCGCCGCTCCACTGAGGCAGCGCCCCGCTGCCCACCTCGGCCGGCGCCTCCCGTCTCCGCCACCAGGCTGGCACCCCTCGCCGAGCCCACCTCGTCTCCGGACCATGCCGGCAGGGTCCCACCGGCGCGCACCGAACCCTGCCGTGGCCGCTCCCGGCGAGTCGACCCACCTCTCCGACGCCGACGTCCCGGAGTGCCTTCGCCGGACCTCCCCGCCGGACTGCCTCCTCTCCGGCGCACGTCTCCGACCTGCACCTCGCGCCCCACTGCCCTTAACCCTACGGCCCCAGTGAGCGCCTCCCTCGCCTCGTCTCTCCTCGGCTCGCCTCGACACCGCGCACCCCGGTCCCCACCCTCGTGCGCGCCCGCGCCATCTCTGGCTGCGCCCGACGCGCGCTCACCGCGCCAACATACACGCACACAGGTCCCAGGACCGCCCTCTGCCGCGCCCGCCTGCGGGTGGCCGCGCGCACCGTGCTCCCCTGGCCGAAGTGCTCCGACCCCCGCCCCTTGCTCCCCACGCCTTCGCCGCCGCTGACGTGCCGTGCCGCTACCTCCCCAGGTCACCGTGGCCTCGCCTGTGCCGCTTCATCGCCGCCCCGGCCGCCTGGCTGGCGCCGTGGTCACCGCCCCTCCCCTGCTCCCTGCCGGCTCCGCCCGCCCCTGGAGGTGCGCCTGAACGAACGGGTGCCGCGCCTGTAACCCGCTCGCCTGCTATGGCCCCTGTGCCACAGACAGGAGGGGCCCAGCCCCTGAGAATGTTTAAAAAAATTAAAAAAAATTCAATAATAATAAAAGGAAATTTATTTAATAAAATTAATAATTAATTATTTATTTAATTAGTGAATTAATTAAGTTAATTAATCATGTTTAATTAATCTAATTAACTAGTTAGTTTAATTAAATAGTAATTAGTTAACTAAACCCTAATTAATCTAAAATAGAGTATGACAGGTGGGTCCCACTGGACCCACACGTCAGTTTGACTAGTCAACACCTCTGTTGACTGCTGACGTCATGCTGACGTCATGATGAAGTCAGCATGCACTATTCTGGATAATTTTGGATTAAATTAATTAAATAAATTCTAAAAGTGATTTAAAACTTAAGAAAATCATATAAAATAAACCATAGCTCAGATGAAAATACTTTCTACATGAAAGTTGCTTAGAACAACGAGGCGAATTCGGACACGCAGCCCGTTCGTCCGCCACACATCCCTAGCATAGCAAACACGCAACTTTCCCCCTCCGGTTCATCTGTCCGAAAACGCGAAACACCAGGGATACTTTCCCGGATGTTTCCCCCCTTCGTTGGTATCACTTACTACCGCGTTAGGGCATAACTAGCACCGCGTATTGCCTCGTTATGTTTTGTGATGCTTGTTTGCTTCGTATTTACTGTTTCTCCCCCCTCTTCTCTCCGGTAGACCCCGAGACTGCCGCTGATGCCGCTGCATTCAATTACGTCGACGACAACCCCTCTCTCTTGCCAGAGCAACCAGGCAAGCCCCCCCCCCTTGATCACCAGATATCGCCTACTCTTCTCTATACTGCTTGCATTAGAGTAGTGTAGCATGTTACTGCTTTCCGTTAATCCTATCCTGATGCATAGCATGTCCTTGCTACTACTGTTGTTACCATTACCTGCTATCCTACTGCTTAGTATAGGATGCTAGTGTTCCATCAGTGGCCCTACACTCTTGTCCGTCTGCCATGCTATACTACTGGGTCGTGATCACTTCGGGAGGTGATCACGGGTATATATTATATACTTTACACTGTTACATTACCTATGGTACTGTTCGGAGTTGGGGGCTGAAGGGGCAGGTGGCTCCATCCTGGTAGAGGTGGGCCTGGGTTCCCGACGGCCCCCGACTGTTACTTTGTGGCGGAGCGACAGGGCAGGTTGAGACCACCTAGGAGAGAGGTGGGCCTGGCCCTGGTCGGTGTTCGCGGATACTTCAAACGTTTAACGAGATCCTGGTATTTGATCTGAGTCTAGCCACTGGCTTATACGCACTAACCATCTACGCGGGGAGAGTTATGGGCACTCGACGTCGTGGTATCAGCCGAAGCCTTCGTGATGTCAGCGACTGAGTGGCGCGCGCCGAGTTGGACTGGAACGCCTACTCTTGTATAAGGGAGGCTAGGTCTGCTCACTGGCCGCGTACGCAACGTGCAGGTGTGCAATGGGCGATGGGCCAAGACCCCTGCGCCATAGGATTTAGACCAGCGTGTTGAACTCTCTATTGTGCCTAGGTAGGGTTGCGACGTGTTAATCTTCTGAGGCCGGGCATGACCCAGGAAAGTGTGTCCGGACAAAGGGGATCGAGCGTGTTGGGAAATGTGGTGCACCCCTGCAGGGAAGTTAATCCATTCGAATAGCCGTGATCTTCGGTAACAGGATGACTTGGAGTTGTACCTTGACCTTATGACAACTAGAACCGGATACTTAATAAAACACACCCTTCCAAGTGTCAGATACAACCTGTGATCTCTCTCTCACAGGGCGACGAGGGGAGGATCATCGGTTAGGATTATGCTATGCGATGCTACTTGGTGAACTTACCATCTACTCTCTTCTCCTGCTGCAAGATGGAGGTTACCAGAAGCGTAGTCTTCGAAAGGACTAGCTATCCCCCTCTTATTCTGGCATTCTGCAGTTCATTCGACATATGATACCCTTATTCCATTTGATACCAATGCATACATATGTAGTGTAGCTCCTTGCTTGCGAGTACTTTGGATGAGTACTCACGGTTGCTTTTCTTCCCCTTTTCCCCTTTCCTATATCCGATTGCTGCAACCAGACATTGGAGTCCAGGAGCTAGACGCCACTGTTGATGACGACTACTACTACTCGGGAGGTGCCTACTACTACGTGCAGCCCGCTGACGACGACCAGGAGTAGTTTAGGAGGATCCCAGGCAGGAGGTCTGCGCCTCTTTCGATCTGTATCTCAGTTTGTGCTAGCCTTCTTAAGGCAAACTTGTTTAACTTATGTCTGTACTCAGATATTGTTGCTTCCGCTAACTCGTCTATGATCGAGCTCTTGTATTCGAGCCCTCGAGGCCCCTGGCTTGTAATATGATGCTTGTATGACTTATTTTATTTGTAGAGTTGTGTTGTGATATCTTCCCGTGAGTCCCTGATCTTGATCGTACATGTTTGTGTGTATGATTAGTGTATGATTGAATCGGGGGCGTCACAAGTTGGTATCAGAGCCGACTGCCTATAGGAATCCCCTTTCCAACTCCTTGGTCGAAGTTGAGTCTAGTCATTGCAAAACCTTTACTAACATGGTTGTGTTGCCTATGGGCCCACGTCGCCATTGGGTGGTATTAGGATCTTTTCTTCCTCGTCTATACTCTGGGACTCTGATCTCTCTTCTATTCGGGTTTAAATGGTTTTACTAACTCTAACATTAGGATCTCGTTATCACGTCCATGTGAGAGTTTCCCTTATTACAGATGATTGCCTGCTGCACCAGAAGATTCCGAAGATAATCTCCGTTGCTCTCTCAAGACAGTTGTGCCCGCCGCCTTTGCAAATTCCCTACCACTATTGTATCATTATGGATAACTACATATGCTTGACCTTTCAAATCCCATTGATCTTGTTATTACAAGATACACCGAAAATTCTCTCTATTGTTCCGAGAATACTTTGTGCCTACTGCCTTGCAGTTCTAAGCCACCTGAATACCCCTACGGATAATTCCTCGCACTTACCGAGTATCCGCCCTTCCCCAGTTGTTTATGTGTTTCACTAAGGTCTTCAAAATAATATTCGATCTTCGAAAAATCCTTAGCACTTATTGCTCTTGAAATTCTTGCTTGCTTGCATTATGGTTAAGCCCATAAGTATAGTAATCTTATTGGCAGCCTTTGTCACTATCATTTTGAGTCCATTGCTTTAATATGTTGCGAATGCTCGCGGTCCTCAATCAGTTCCTAGAATTCATCCTTTCGGCTCAGACGTCATTTTAAACATGAGTTGGATCTCGACCAACCCAATTGTCGTCGATTGTACCCCTAAGCTACTCGACTTATCCATCCTTAATCAGAGCATTTGCTTCTGATCCCTTGATTTGGAAATCATAATTCCTTTGCAATTGAGCTTTGAGTTAGTCAGTTGTTTCTATAATCCAATGTCTTTGCATGGTTTCTTCCTCTGATAGAGTACCGATACTCGCAACAGCTCCGTTGTAGACCACAAACCCCTTGTTGGATTATTATCCGACGGTGTCCTTCATATTCAACAACCTTGTGAGCCTTTCCATGGGTATATAATGCCTTTGGTAATTTGTATCCTCTGCCCTGATAACCATACTCTACTTTCGAGCTTGTATTATTTACTCCGAAGTTTGTGGTATATGTTCCTAAGATGCCCTGATGAGTTGAACCAATGCCTTCCCTAACCTGTTTGAACCCATAAGATTTCACGGGTCATGCCTATCTGGTATTGCACCAGGTAAAACTTTCAACAACTAATGTCATTTTTGAAACACGAGAAGTGAATGGAAGGTTATGCATTGAAGAAGTGGGAGTCAACCTTGAACTTAGTGTTCATGCCCATGGACCCGATGTGGAACTTATCATGGAAGCTTCTTGCAAAACTTTTAATCAGTTGGTTAATTCTTTCGGTGTCTTTAAATTCGATCCCTTGCAGCTATGGTTTCGGCCATATTGATATTCCTTGATTCCTTTTCTCGGACAAGTTAAAGTAATTGTCTTTTGCAGATCAATACACTTGTCAACCCTCTATTTTGCTCTACCTCTGAGTATTACCCTCTGGTATCTCTATTATATCACCAAACCATGTTGCTTATTATGAGCCTTCATCAAGTATTATTCCTCATCGATTCCAATTTTTCCTGGTTCCGAGTTGTTAGTCACTCGAGGACACCGATAACTAAATCAGGTCCCCACCATGATTAAACAACTCTTAGTAATCTCCTTTACTCACGAGTTTGTACTCAACCATGTCATTCCTGGCCTGCTCGGCTATATCATTATCATGCCGATTTTAACTATGCTACCTGGTCCTTATTCTCGGAGCACCAATTTTCGACGATAGCTAAGCTTACGTCGATCTTCCTCGTCATGACAATTGTACTTGAATGACAAGCTTGATTTCAAGTTTGTGTCGTACCTATGGTTTCAATATCTTATCGCTTCATCATTCCGTTAACTTGATGTCATCGCCGATCGGTTACATCTTCTTGAAACCTCTCGACAAATGTGTCGTGATCATCATCAACAATTTGACCCCTTCCAAGATATCAATTGAATTCATGATGAGAATTACCCTCCTTGCCCTTGATGATTTGTGTTATCATCGACCACTTTATTGCCTTCCGTTCAACACAAACTTGTTCGTGTTTCTAGCAACCCTATTGCTTTCAAGTTAATGGTCGATATTTAATTCTTAGACTATTGCTTGTTGGATCACCTTTCTAACATTGAGCATGCTACCTAAGACCAGATTTTGGGTCCACTTTTCAACCAATGCTTAATTGTGTATGTTTTCCTCGAGCATACATCCTTATATCAATTGATCCGACAAATGTTATCTCCTTGTTCACATAAGTGCGGAAATCCATCTTTTGGAAATCTCAATAAATTGTCGCTGAGTTCATCAGCCACCTCTTCATCCTCTCCTTGGTTTTAATGATGAACTCTTGTTTCGGAACTCGCTTCCATAGTACATTTCCCGAGAATCTTACAATGTCATCTCGTCAATTGTGTTGTACCTTTTCTTCTCAGGCATCCCGAGTCTAGGGCATCCTGGCACCAATCAGATCTGAATCTCGGTCAGATATGATGGTCGGAACATATTTCCAAGAATTATTACATTGGTCCTTATATATCGGTAAGGTGATGTCATGCCTATCACACCTGGCCGGAGGACTTGTTGTTATAGATTCCTTTTCAGCAAAGTTATCCCTTCTTCCATGAGGGAATTGTAAGACCTATTATTCAAGTTATTCCTGATGGATCCTTTGTGTCTCCAGAGTCTGATCTTCACCTGTTGACCATGTCAATGCTATCTCGAAGCATGTCTATGGTATTTCGATTTTCAACAAGAACATTGAAGCTAATGCTAAATGTTTCCTGCTCAATTATCCAAACACCGTTGTATGGGTAATATCATGAGCTCCCCCCCCTTACTTATGTGGTTTTCTACCTTCTATCCGGTCTTGGATATCATACTCTGCTTGTTCTTGGGAAGGATATACCCCCGAAATATGTGTTTAAACACATTTTCCTTTCCATTGTTCTGTTTAATCTGATAATCACATTTTCCTTTCCATTGTTCTGTTTAACCTTCTTGAGGTTTATGTGATCTAAGCAGTAATACGTCACTGCTTTTATAAGCACCAAAGTGTACAACTCTGTCTGTAAGACCCTGTTACTTTGTTGATGACATTCCGGTAACCACCGATGGACGAGAACTTTGCCTATTAGCCCGCCTCGTAGCAACGAGCAGGAAAATGGTTCTCTTTGTCCCTCGCCCTTGGTACCAACATTGTTGCCAACATAACTGACATGGTACTCTCTGACATGCCTTGCTATCATGACCGTGCAAGATGTCACTGCTCCTATTAAAAAAACATGGTGGGCCCATAACCCACAGTTCCACAGGATCGAAACCTGACTCTCCTGCTGAAGGAAATATGCCCTAGAGGCAATAATAAAGTTATTATTTATTTCCTTATAATCATGATAAATGTTTATTATTCATGCTAGAATTGTATTAACCGGAAACATAATACATGTGTGAATACATAGACAAACAGAGTGTCACTAGTATGCCTCTACTTGACTAGCTCGTTAATCAAAGATGGTTACGTTTCCTAACCATGAACAAAGAGTTGTTATTTGATTAATGAGGTCACATCATTAGTTGAATGATCTGATTGACATGACCCATTCCATTAGCTTAGCACCCGATCGTTTAGTATGTTGCTATTGCTTTTCTTCATGACTTATACATGTTCCTATAACTATGAGATTATGCAACTCCCGTTTACCGGAGGAACACTTTGGGTACTACCAAACGTCACAACGTAACTGGGTGATTATAAAGGAGTACTACAGGTGTCTCCAAAGGTACATGTTGGGTTGGCGTATTTCTAGATTAGGTTTTGTCACTCCGATTGTCGGAGAGGTATCTCTGGGCCCTCTCGGTAATGCACATCACATAAGCCTTGCAAGCATTGCAACTAATGAGTTAGTTGCGAGATGATGTATTATAGAACGAGTAAAGAGACTTGCCGGTAATGAGATTGAACTAGGTATTGGATACCGACGATCGAATCTCGGGCAAGTAACATACCGATGACAAAGGGAACAACGTATGTTGTTATGCGGTCTGACCGATAAAGATCTTCGTAGAATATGTAGGAGCCAATATGGGCATCTAGGTCCCGCTATTGGTTATTGACCGGAGACGTGTCTCGGTCATGTCTACATTGTTCTCGAACCCGTAGGGTCCGCACGCTTAAGGTTACGATGACAGTTATATTATGAGTTTATGAGTTTTGATGTACCGAAGGAGTTCGGAGTCCCGGATGAGATCGGGGACATGACGAGGAGTCTCGAAATGGTCGAGACGTAAAGATTGATATATTGGAAGCCTATGTTTGGATATCGGAAGTGTTCCGGGTGAAATCGGGATTTTACCGGAGTACCGGGAGGTTACCGGAACCCCCGGGAGCTATATGGGCCTTAGTGGGCTTTAGTGGAAAGGAGAAAGGGGCAGCCCAAGGTGGCTGTGCGCCTCCCCCCTTCCCCTAGTCCTATTAGGACTAGGATAGGTGGCCGGCCCCCTCTCTCTCTTTCCCCCCTCAAGGAGTCCTATTCCAACTAGGATTGGGGGGAATCCTACTCCCAGAGGGAGTAGGACTCTCCTGGCGCGCCTCCTATGGCCGGCCAGCCCTCCCCCCCTCTAGTCCTTTATATACTGAGGTAGAGGCACCCTAGAACACACAAGTTGATCCACGTGATCTATTCCTTAGCCGTGTGCGGTGCCCCCTGCCACCATATTCCTCGATAATACTGTAGCGGAGTTTAGGCGAAGCCCTGCTGCTGTAGTGCATCAAGATCGTCACCACGCCGTCGTGCTGACAGAACTCTTCCCCGACACTTTGCTGGATCGGAGTCCGGGGATCGTCATCGAGCTGAACGTGTGCTCGAACTCGGAGGTGCCGTAGTTTCGGTACTTGATCGGTTGGATCGTGAAGACGTATGACTACTTCCTCTACGTTGTGTCAACGCTTCCGCAGTCGGTCTGCGTGGGTACGTACACAACACTCTCCCCTCTCGTTGCTATGCATCACATGATCTTGCGTGTGCGTAGGAAATTTTTTGAAATTACTATGAAACCCAACAGTGGCATCCGAGCCTAGGTTATTTATGTTGATGTTATATGCACGAGTAGAACACAAGTGAGTTGTGGGCGATATAAGTCATACTGCCTACCAGCATGTCATACTTTGGTTCGGCGGCATTGTTGGATGAGACGACCCGGACCAACATTACGCGTACGCTTACGCGAGACCGGTTCCCCCGACGTGCTTTGCACACAGGTGGCTTGCGGGCAACTGCCTCTCCAACTTTAGTTGAACCAAGTGTGGCTACGCCCGGTCCTTGCGAAGGTTAAAACGGAGTCTATTTGACAAACTATCGTTGTGATTTTGATGCGTAGGTGAGATTGGTTCTTGCTTAAGCCCGTAGCAGCCACGTAAAACTTGCAACAACAAAGTAGAGGACGTCTAACTTGTTTTTGCAGGGCATGTTGTGATGTGATATGCTCAAGGCATGATGCTAAATTTTATTGTATGAGATGATCATGTTTTGTAACCAAGTTATCGGCAACTGGTAGGAGCCATATGGTTGTCGCTTTATTGTATGCAATGCAATCGCGATGTAATGCTTTACTTTATTACTAAGCGGTAGTGATAGTCGTGGAAGCATAAGATTGGCGAGACGACAACGATGCTACGATGGAGATCAAGGTGTCGCGCCGGTGACGATGGTGATCACGATGGTGCTTCGAAGATGGAGATCACAAGCACAAGATGATGATGGCCATATCATATCACTTATATTGATTGCATGTGATGTTTATCTTTTATGCATCTTATCTTGCTTTGATTGACGGTAGCATTATAAGATGATCTCTCACTAAATTATCAAGAAGTGTTCTCCCTGAGTATGCACCGTTGCCAAAGTTCGTCATGCCCAGACACCACGTGATGATCGGGTGTGATAAGCTCTACGTCCATCTACAACGGGTGCAAGCCAGTTTTTGCACACGCAGAATACTCAGGTTAAACTTGACAAGCCTAGCATATGCAGATATGGCCTCGGAACACGGAGACCGAAAGGTCGAGCGTGAATCATATAGTAGATATGATCAACATAAACGATGTTCACCATTGAAAACTACTCCATCTCATGTGATGATCGGACATGGTTTAGTTGATTTGGATCACGTGATCACTTAGAGGATTAGAGGGATGTCTATCTAAGTGGGAGTTCTTAAGTAATATGATTAACTGAACTTAAATTTATCATGAACTTAGTCCTGGTAGTATTTTGCAAATTATGTTGTAGATCAATAGCTCGCGTTGTTGCTTCCCTGTGTTTATTTTGATATGTTCCTAGAGAAAATTGTGTTGAAAGATGTTAGTAGCAATGATGCGGATTGGATCCATGATCTGAGGTTTATCCTCATTGATGCACAGAAGAATTATGTCCTTGATGCACCGCTAGGTGACAGACCTATTGCAGGAGCAGATGCAGACGTTATGAATGTTTGGCTAGCTCAATATGATGACTACTTGATAGTTTAGTGCACCATGCTTAATGGCTTAGAATCGGGACTTCAAAGACGTTTTGAACGTCATGGAACATATGAGATGTTCCAGGAATTGAAGTTAATATTTCAAGCAAATACCCGAGTTGAGAGATATGAAGTCTCCAACAAGTTCTATAGCTAAAAGATGGAGGAGAATCGCTCAACTAGTGAGCATGTGCTCAGATTGTCTGGGTACTACAATCGCTTGAATCAAGTGGGAGTTTATCTTCCAGATAAGATAGTGATTGACAGAATTCTCTAGTCACCATCACCAAGTTAGTAGAACTTCGTGATGAACTATGATATGCAAGGGATAACGGAAACGAATCCCGAGCTTTTCATGATGATGAAATCGATGAAGGTAGAAATCAAGAAAGAGCATCAAGTGTTGATGGTTGACAAGATCACTAGTTTCAATAAAAGGGCAAAGGGAAGAAGGGGAACTTCAAGAAGAACGGCAAGCAAGATGCTGCTCAAGTGAAGAAGCCCAAGTCTGGTCCTAAGCCTGAGACTAAGTGTTTCTACTGCAAAGGGACTGGTCACTGGAAGCGGAACTACCCCAAGTGATTGGCAGATAAGAAGGATGGCAAAGTGAACATAAGTATATTTGATATACATGTTATTGATGTGTACTTTACTAGTGTTTATAGCAACCCCTCAGTATTTGATACTAGTTTAGTTGCTAAGATTAGTAACTCGAAATGGGAGTTGCAGAATAAACAGAGACTAGTTAAAGGTGAAGTGACGATGTGTGTTGGAAGTGGTTCCAAGATTGATATGATCATCATCGCACATTCCCTATACTTTCGGGATTAGTGTTGAACCTGAATAAGTGTTATTTGGTGTTTGCGTTGAGCATGAATATGATTTGATCATGTTTATTGTAATACGGTTATTCATTTAAAGTAAGAGAATAAATTGTTGTTTTGTTTACATGAATAAAACCTTATATGGTTACACACCCAATGAAATTAGTTCGTTGGATCTCGATCGTAGTGATACACATAATCATAATATTGAAACCAAAAGATGCAAAGTTAATAATGATAGTGCAACTTATTTGTAGCATTGCCGTTTAGGTCATATTGGTGTAAAGCGCATGAAGAAACTCCATGCTGATGGGATTTTGGAATCACTTGATTATGAATCAGTTGATGCTTGCGAACCATGCCTCATGGGCAAGATGACTAAGACTCTGTTCTTCGGAACAATGGAGCGAGCAACAGATTTGTTGGAAATCATACATACTGATGTATGTGGTCCGATGAATATTGAGGCTCGCGACAGGTATCATTATTTTCTGATCTTCACAGATGATTTGAGCAGATATGAGTATATCTACTTGATGAAACATAAGTCTGAAACATTTGAAAAGTTCAAAGAATTTCAGAGTGAAGTGAAAAATCATCGTAACAAGAAAATAAAGTTTCTACGATCTGATCGTAGAGAAGAGTATTTGAGTTACGAGTTTGGTCTTCAATTAAAACAATGTGGAATAGTTTCACAAACTCATGCCACCTGGAACACCACAACATAATGGTGTGTCCGAATATCATAACCGTACTTTATTAGATATGGTGCGATCTATGATGTCTCTTACCGATCTACCACTATCGTTTTGGGGTTATGCATTAGAGACAGCTGCATTCACGTTAAATAGGGCACCATCTAAGTCCGTTGAGACGACACAATCTGAACTGTGGTTTGGCAAGAAACCAGAGTTGTCATTTCTTAAAGTTTGGGACTGCGATGCTTATGTGAAAAGGTTTCAACATGATAAGCTCGAACCCAAATCGGAGAAGTAAATCTTCATAGGATACCCAAAGGAGACTGTTGGGTACACCTTCTATCACAAATCCGAAGGCAAGACTTTTGTTGCTAAATTTGGAGTTTTTCTAGAGAAGGAGTTTCTCTCGAAAGAAGTGAGTGGGAGGAAAGTAGAACTTGATAAGGTAATTGTACCTTCTCCCTTATTGGAAAGTAGTTCATCACAGAAATCTGTTCCTATGGCTGCTACACCAATTAGTGAGGAAGCTAATGATGATGATCATGTAACTTCAGATCAAGTTACTACCAAATCTCGTAGGTAAACCAGAGTGAGATCCGCACCAAAGTGGTACGGTAATCCTGTTCTGGAAGTCATGTTACTAGACCATGACGAACTTGCGAACTATGAGGAAGCGATGATGAGCCCAGATTCCGCGAAATGGTTTGAGACCATGAAATCTGAGATATGATCCATGTATGAGAACAAAGTATGGACTTTGATGGATTTGCCCGATGATCGGCAAGCCATGGAAATAAATGGATCTTCAAGAGGAAGACGGACGCTGATAGTAGTGTTACTACCTACAAAGCTAGAATTGTCGCAAAAGGTTTTCGACAAGTTCAAGGTGTTGACTACGATGAGAGTTTCTCACTTGTATTTATGCTTAAGTCTGTCCGAATCATGTTAGCAATTGCCGCGTTTTATGAAATCTGGCAAATGGATAAACAAAACTGCATTCCTTAATAGATTTATTAAAGAAGAGTTGTATATGATACAACCAGAAGGTTTTGTCAATCCTAAAGGTGCTAACAAAATATGCAAGCTCCAGCGATCCATCTATGGACTGGTGCAAGCATCGCGGAGTTGGAATATACGCTTTGATGAGTTGATCAAAGCATATAGTTTTATACAGACTTGCAGTGAAGCCTGTATTTACAAGAAAGTGAGTGGGAGCACTACAACATTTCTGATAAGTATATGTGAATGACATATTGTTGATCGGAAATAATGTAGAATTATTCTGTAAAGCATAAAGGAGTGTTTGAAAGTTTTTTTTTCAAAAAAAAGACCTCGGTAAAGCTGCTTACATATTGAGTATCAAAGATCTATAGAGATAGATCAAGACGCTTGATAAGTTTTTCAATGAGTACATACCTTGACAAGATTTTGAAGTAGTTCAAAATGGAACAGTCAAAGAAAAAGTTTCTTGCCTATGTTACAAGGTGTGAAATTGAGTAAGACTCGAAGCCAGACCACGGCAGAAGATAGAAATAGAATGAAAGTCATTCCCTATGCCTCAGCCATAGATTCTATAAAGTATGCCATGCTGTGTACCAAATCTATTGTATACCCTACACTGTGTTAAGCAAGGGAGTACAATAGTGATCTAAGAGTAGATCACTGGACAGCGGTCAAAATTATCCTTAGTGGAATAAGGAAATATTTCTCAATTATGGAGGTGACAAAAAGGTTCGTCGTAAAAAGTTACGTCGATGCAAGTTTTGACACAGATCTGGATGACTCTAAGTCTCGATCTAGATACATATTGAAAGTGGGAGCAATTAGCTAGAGTAGCTCCGTGCAGAGCATTGTAGACATAGAATTTTGCAAAATACATACGGATCTGAATTTGGCAGGCCCATTGACTAAATTTCTCTCACAAGCAAAACATGATCACTCTTTGGGTGTTAATCACATAGCATGTGAACTAGATTATTGAATCTAGTAAACCCTTTGGGTGTTAGTCACATGAAGATGTGAACCAATCACATAAAGATGTGAACTATTGGTGTTAATTACATAGTGATGTGAACTAGATTATTGACTCTAGTGCAAGTGGGAGACTGAAGGAAATATGCCCTAGAGGCAATAATAAAGTTATTATTTATTTCCTTATAATCATGATAAATGTTTATTATTCATGCTAGGATTGTATTAACCGGAAACATAATACATGTGTGAATACATAGACAAACAGAGTGTCACTAGTATGCCTCTACTTGACTAGCTCGTTAGTCAAAGATGGTTACGTTTCCTAACCATGAACAAAGAGTTGTTATTTGATTAACGAGGTCACATCATTAGTTGAATGATCTGATTGACATGACCCATTCCATTAGCTTAGCACCCGATCGTTTAGTATGTTGCTATTGCTTTTCTTCATGACTTATACATGTTCCTATAACTATGAGATTATGCAACTCCCGTTTACCGGAGGAACACTTTGGGTACTACCAAACGTCACAACGTAACTGGGTGATTATAAAGGAGTACTACAGGTGTCTCCAAAGGTACATGTTGGGTTGGCGTATTTCTAGATTAGGTTTTGTCACTCCGACTGTCGGAGAGGTATCTCTGGGCCCTCTCGGTAATGCACATCACATAAGCCTTGCAAGCATTGCAACTAATGAGTTAGTTGCGAGATGATGTATTACAGAACGAGTAAAGAGACTTGCCGGTAACGAGATTGAACTAGGTATTGGATACCGACGATCGAATCTCGGGCAAGTAACATACCGATGACAAAGGGAACAACATATGTTGTTATGCGGTCTGACCGATAAAGATCTTCGTAGAATATGTAGGAGCCAATATGGGCATCCAGGTCCTGCTATTGGTTATTGACCGGAGACGTGTCTCGGTCATGTCTACATTGTTCTCGAACCCGTAGGGTCCGCACGCTTAAGGTTACGATGACAGTTATATTATGAGTTTATGAGTTTTGATGCACCGAAGGAGTTCGGAGTCCCGGATGAGATCGGGGACATGATGAGGAGTCTCGAAATGGTCGAGACGTAAAGATTGATATATTGGAAGCCTATGTTTGGATATCGGAAGTGTTCCGGGTGAAATCGGGATTTTACCGGAGTACCGGGAGGTTACCGGAACCCCCCGGGAGCTATATGGGCCTTAGTGGGCTTTAGTGGAAAGGAGAAAGGGGCAGCCCAAGGTGGCTGTGCGCCTCCCCCCTTCCCCTAGTCCTATTAAGACTAGGAGAGGTGGCCGGCCCCCTCTCTCTCTTTTCCCCCTCAAGGAGTCCTATTCCAACTAGGATTGGGGGGGGGGATCCTACTCCCAGAGGGAGTAGGACTCTCCTGGCGCGCCTCCTATGGCCGGCCAGACCTCCCCCCTCTAGTCCTTTATATACTGAGGTAGAGGCACCCTAGAACACACAAGTTGATCCACGTGATCTATTCCTTAGCCGTGTGCGGTGCCCCCTGCCACCATATTCCTCGATAATACTGTAGCGGAGTTTAGGCGAAGCCCTGCTGCTGTAGTGCATCAAGATCGTCACCACGCCGTCGTGATGACAGAACTCTTCCCCAACACTTTGCTGGATCGGAGTCCGGGGATCGTCATCGAGCTAAACGTGTGCTCGAACTCGGAGGTGCCGTAGTTTCGGTACTTGATCGGTTGGATCGTGAAGACGTACGACTACTTCCTCTACGTTGTGTCAACGCTTCCGCAGTCGGTCTGCATGGGTACGTAGACAACACTCTCCCCTCTCGTTGCTATGCATCACATGATCTTGCGTGTGCGTAGGAAATTTTTTGAAATTACTACGAAACCCAACACCTGCACACCCCCTGTTCCCAAAGTTATTCCTCGCGCATGGCCTCATGTGTAATTCACGAGCCACCTTCCTTTGAGATCATCAATTTGGTATCAGACGTTATACTTATTCCCATTACTCTGAACCCCTTTCACACTTCGCTTCAGGCAACGAACGATTGCCTATGCGCTTGAAACTTCTATTTTGCACCTTCTTACTTTGCTCTCGATATTGTCTTAAGTTTCAATTCGAGAGTTACTTCTCGCCACCTTCCCTGATGTTATCTACTAGATAAGCAAGCGGTCCGTTCTTCCGTAATACCCCCTTATCCTTTCGTAAGTACGATGGAGTTCCCGAAGAAAGGATGTTGACTTCATCATGATGACTTGAAGCAGAGAAATGAAGACAACAATGTAATGGATCGACCTCTTCGAGAAGATCAACCAAGACCGAGAAGAATCATTAGAATTTCGTAACCTAGTCTTCCCCCTTACTCCCCTCTTAAATCTCGGGACGAGATTTCTTGTAGTGGAGGAGAATTGTGACGCCCGGATAATTAAGCTACAGAAACTTTCTACTAATGATGCCACGTCACCTCGATTACTGTTGCTAATTCTGGGTTAGTTCAAAACCGATTCAAATTCAAATTCAAAATAGAGGCAAACATCAAAAGCTTTCAAATATTAAAACTAAAATGTTCGGTTTGTGCCAGATAATGCATAGGTAATTAAGGTGAAGAAACCCTACTTTTATAAAACGTTTAAATACTCTAAAATGAATAAAACAGTAGCTAATACAATTATTTAAATGCTCTAAAAATAATAAACATTTTCAAAACTAATTTGTTATAAGTATTAAACTATTGTGGTAGTGGCATAATTTGTAAAATCTATTTAGGTGCCACTGTGGTAATTTACTAAAACTAAAATAAAACGAAACTAAAAGAAAGCAAACATAGCAAATAAAAATAAGAAAAGAGAAAGACAAAACAAAATAAAAATAGAAAGAAAAGGACAACCCCGGCCAACTGGGCCAATAGGCCCAGCTGGCCCACCCCGGCTGGATAACCCCACCCAGGCCAAACCCTAACCCACCGACACCCCCCACTTCCCCCCCCCCACGTCGCCACTCCCTCTCCCGATCCAATCTGGATCCGGGACCAGCCCCCTCCACTCTCCCCTCACGCCTCGCTCCTCTCAATCCCTCCCGATCCGGATCGGGGTGCAACGGCGCCCCATCGCCGCTGCTCCGCTGAGGCAGCGCCCCGCTGCCCACCTCGGCCGGCGCATCCCATCTCCGCCACCAGGCTGGCGCCCCTCGCTGAGCCCACCTCGTCGCTGGACCATGCCGGCAGGGTCCCGCCGGCGCGCACCGAACCTTGCCGTGGCCGCTCCGGGTGAGTCGACCCACCTCTTCGACGCCGACGTCCCGGAGCGCCTTCGTCGGACCTCCCTACCGGACTGCCTCCTATCCGGCGCACGTCTCCGACCGCCACCTCGCGCCCCACTGCCCTTAACCCTACGGCCCCAGTGAGCGCCTCCCTCGCCTCGTCTCTCCCTGGCTCGCCTCGACACCACGCACCCCGGTCCCCACCCTCGTGCGCGCCCGCGCCATCTCTGGCTACGCCCGACGCGCGCTCACCGTGCCCCCATCCGCGCGCACAGGTCCCTGGACCGCCCTCTGCCGCGCTCGCCTGCGGGTGGCCGCGCGCACCATGCTCCCCTGGCCAAAGCGCTTCGACCCCCGCCCCCTGCTCCCCACGCCTTCGCCGCCGCTGACGTGTCGTGCCGCTACCTCCCCAGGTCACCGTGGCCTCGCCTGTGCCGCTCCATCGCTGCCTCGGCCGCCTAGCTGGCGTCGTGGTCACCGGCCCCTCCCCTGCTCCCTGCCGGCTCCGCCCGCCCCTGGAGGTGCGCCCAAACGAACGGGTGCCGCGCCCGTAACACGCTCGCCTGCTATGGCCCCTGTGCCACATACAGGTGGGGCCCAGCCCCTGAGAACGTTTAAAAAAATTTAAAAAAATCAATAATAATAAAAGGAAATTTATTTAATAAAATTAATTATTTAATTAATTATTTAATTAGTGAATTAATTAAGTTAATTAATCCTGTTTAATTAATCTAATTAACTAGTTAGTTTAATTAAATAGTAATTAGTTAACTAAACCCTAATTAATCTAAAATAGAGTATGACAGGTGGGTCCCACTGGACCCACACGTCAGTTTGACTAGTCAACACCTCTGTTGACTGCTGATGTCATGTTGACGTCATGATGAAGTCAGCATGCACTATTCTGGATAATGTTGGATTAAATTAATTAAATAAATTCTAAAAGTGATTTAAAACTTTAGAAAATCATATAAAATAAACCATAGCTCAGATGAAAATACTTTCTACATGAAAGTTGCTTAGAACGACGAGGCAAATTCGGATACGCAGCCCGTTCGTCCGCCACACATCCCTAGCATAGAAAACACGCAACTTTCGCCCTCCGGTTCATCTGTCCGAAAACGCGAAACACCGGGGATACTTTCCCGGATGTTTCCCCCCTTCATCGGTATCACTTACTACCGCGTTAGGGCATAACTAGCATCGCGTATTGCCTCGTTATGTTTTGTGATGCTTTGTTTGCTTCGTATTTACTGTTCCCCCCCCTCCTCTTCTCTCCGGTAGACCCCGAGACTGCCGCTGATGCCACTGCGTTCAACTACGTCGATGACGACCCCTCTCTCATGCCAGAGCAACCAGGCAAGCCCCCCCCCCTTGATCACCAGATATCGCCTACTCTTCTCTATACTGCTTGCATTAGAGTAGTGTAGCATGTTACTGCTTTCTGTTAATCCTATCCTGATGCATAGCATGTCCTTGCTACTACTGTTGTTACCATTACCTGCTATCCTACTGCTTAGTATAGGATGCTAGTGTTCCATCAATGGCTCTACACTCTTGTCCATATGCCATGCTATACTACTGGGCCGTGATTAATTCGGGAGGTGATCACGGGTATATACTATATACTTTACACTGTTACATTACCTGTGGTACTGTTTGGAGTTGGGGGCTGAAGGGGCAGGTGGCTCCATCCCGGTAGAGGTGGGCCTGGGTTCCCGACGGTCCCCGACTGTTACTTTGTGGCGGAGCGACAGGGCAGGTTGAGACCACCTAGGAGAGAGGTGGGCCTGGCCCTGGTCGGCGTTCGCGGATACTTAACACGTTTAACGAGATCCTGGTATTTGATCTGAGTCTGGCCACTGGCTTATATTCACTAACCATCTACGCGGGGACAGTTATGGGCACTCGACGTCGTGGTATCAGCCGAAGCCTTTGTGACGTCAGCGACTGAGCGGCGCGCGCCGGGTTGGACTGGAACGCCTACTCTTGTATAAGGGAGGCTAGGTCTGCTCACCGACCGCGTACGCAACGTGCAGGTGTGCAATGGGAGACGGGCCCAGACCCCTGCGCCATAGGATTTAGACCGGCGTGCTGACCTCTCTGTTGTGCCTAGGTAGGGTTGTGACGTGTTGATCTTCCAAGGCCGGGCATGACCCAGGAAAGTGTGTCCGGACAAAGGGGATCGAGCGTGTTGGGAAATGTGGTGCACCCCTGCATGGAAGTTAATCTATTCGAATAGCCGTGATCTTCGGTAACAAGACGACTTGGAGTTGTACCTTCACCTTATGACAACTAGAACCGGATACTTAATAAAACACACCCTTCCAAGTGCCAGATACAACCTGTGATCTCTCTCTCACAGGGCGACGAGGGGAGGATCATCGGTTAGGATTATGCTATGCGATGCTACTTGGTGAACTTACCATCTACTCTCTTCTCCTGCTGCAAGATGGAGGTTACCAGAAGCGTAGTCTTCGAAAGGACTAGCTATCCCCCTCTTATTCTGGCATTCTGCAGTTTAGTCCACATAAGATACCCTTATTCCATTTGATACCAATGCATACATATGTAGTGTAGCTCCTTGCTTGCGAGTACTTTGGATGAGTACTCACGGTTGCTTTTCTTCCCCTTTTCCCCTTTCCTATATTCGATTGCTGCAACCAGACATTGGAGTCCAGGAACCAGACGCCACCGTTGATGACGACTACTACTACTCGGGAGGTGCCTACTACTACGTGCAGCCCGCTGACGACGACCAGGAGTAGTTTAGGAGGATCCCAGGCAGGAGGCATGCGCCTCTTTCGATCTGTATCTCAGTTTGTGCTAGCCTTCTTAAGGCAAACTTGTTTAACTTATGTCTGTACTCAGATATTGTTGCTTCCACTGACTCGTCTATGATCGAGCTCTTGTATTCGAGCCCTCGAGGCCCCTGGCTTGTAATATGATGCTTGTATGACTTATTTTATTTGTAGAGTTGTGTTGTGATATCTTCCCGTGAGTCCCTGATCTTGATCGTACACGTTTGCGTGTACGATTAGTGTACGATTGAATCGGGGGCGTCACAGTGGCAAAGCGCAGCTTCTTAACTTGCTCGGTAGGATAGGATGAACGCGTAGAGTATTTAACTGAAGGAACTTTCATTGCTTCCATCCCTAAACGTGATCTATGCTTAGAAGGACTAATTAAGTTCCATTCTTCTTGACAATCAAACTGCCAAGAATTAATGTCTCGCAACCAATTGGACCCCATGTCCCCATAGATGATAGAAACACTTGAATTGAGAAAAACAAAATTCCTCTAGTGCAAGACGAAAAACCTAACTTCTTTGCAAGACACATGAAAAGAGAAGACATGGTCATTGAGGCACGATACCTTGAGATCAAAACAATAGCCTCCAATTGCGGATTCCAAAGCCAATGAAACATTCTCCTTAGTGAGACGAAACGAGTGCCGCACAGAAGAGACAACCATGATGAAATGCCCGGACTCAGCTGATGGGTGCACCGTGCGGTGAATAGATCGCCAAACCCCTGCGCAAACCCCATCCACGGGGAAAAATCGAGCCTGGGGGAGATGGATGCATGAACCACCATTGAGATGATAACCGGTGGGGAGATCAGAGGACGCGGAGAGGATGGGTGGATTAGATGGCAAAACCCACGGTGGTATGTGGAGATCGTCGGGGTGGTAGGTGGCTAGGGTTTCGGTGGGGGTGGGAGGTGGGAGTCGCCATACTTTCATTTACTTGCACCTATAAATGAAGATCTTGTGACAGTGCCTAGGCTGAAACCATGAAAAAAATTGTCTTCTAATGACCACTCTTGATTTTGAGCTCCAATTTTTTCTAAGGATGGCGGTAAAGAAATGCATACAAGAATTATCTCCCAAGCTCCCAAGGTTGCATTCCAGTGGTGTGATGACATATAATGGTGTTATTCACAACATTAAAGCATGCAACAGATTCAGGTCATTGGTGATTTACCAAGATGGTGAAATTTGCTTTCACAGTACTTGATCTTCTTCCTGGGTGAAGGAAAGTGCTTTTGTATGCATATATTATTTTACTTATATGAATCATTGATTAGTTTGGATATATAATCCTTTTACAGTGTAAATATTTATGTATAAATTTCATCCAAGTGTGCTAATCCTTTCATCCAGATGTGCAGTTCCAGTACTATGCAGTTTTATTAGTTCTGCATGACGGTTCAATTTGTTTATTTCTTCAGAAAATTTGTTTTATATCGAGCGATGAATCTTGAGTTCTTTGATTTTGAAGATCCAAAATACTGTTAGTTCTTTGTTAAAATTATTTGTAATTTGCTGAATCCAGATAGACACATATTGCAGATTTTTTTCAGTTTTGCTTCGAGGGTATGAATATTGATGATGGTCTGATTTCTTTGTCATGTGAATTTTAATGCATCGGTGTTGAAGTTTACATTGGTTGTGTATAGTTGCTGTAACTCACACTCACCAATTGTTTATGGATTTCTCTCCACATTATATTCCCATGGAGATGTTAAAACAAGATGACGCTGCTTTGTAAGATAATTAACTGACAATTACACATGAACAAGCCAACCAACCATAATAAATTGCACACAAAACAAACATTGTAAACTTAATTCGCAACTGAAAAACGGCGCGGCAAGGCGTGCATCACATTCTAGTTCATGATTTATACTCACACGAATTCCACGTGCATCGGTTGTGACATGTGTTGAACGAAATATAAAGTCGAATCTCAGGAATGCTCACACAGAACGATCTTACCCATGTTGCCCAGCAGTCTCACAATTAAATAAGACACAAAGTAACACTGTATAACTACATATGTTTAAAAAAAACTTTATCAAGTAAAATGTCTGGGGTACAAAAATTGAAATGGATTTAGATGACTGCTTTCTGAAATAACATTTGCAAGGACAGGATGGAAAATGCATATCACTTTGCATGTTACAACTTACAACTGACAGAGGCCACAAAGGCACACTAGCAAGCGCTAGCAGGAAAGACAGTATAATGGAACATAATTTAGCCCGATCTCATCTCATAATTCAAAGATACAGGTGAGGGTGAAACTATGGTGAACCAACTACAATGTACATCAAACATTACCGTCTAAATTCATTGCTCTTATTACAGAATGGCGCTAATCAATGGTACATAAGGCAAAGAGATGGATGGAAACACACAAAGACACTTAAAACTACTCCGTATGTGTTAGGCATAGAATATCACAACCATGGTCATCTAAATGACAGAAAAAGGCGAAAGAATAGTTCGCTTTGCGCTAAAAGAAAAAAGAAAAAAAGAAATCGATTCGAAAAAAAACTGACAGAAAAATACTGACAATGGAGGTATCATATCGAATACAGATATCACACCATCTATGTGACCTTCTTCAAGAATTGTACCTTCTCAAACTCTGGGGTGGCATAACTCTTGTCCACCTCCCATGCATGATGAGCCATCATGTTGAATGACGATTTCACCGCCTTCTGGTCAGAGACCTGCCTTGAGAAAGGTATCCGAACAGCGAAGATGCCTTCCTCGGAATGAACATGCAAGTCAAAACCAAGTCTGTCTACCCAAATCATCTTCACATCCAATGCCTATTACCACACATGGGACACAGTTAATTCTACTATAGCAACAGTTCAAAAGCTTCCTAGTAGTTGCATATGGTATCTTATAGGAATATAAAATGAGGTCTTCTAAAAAAATGAAATCAGAAATTTCCTACACGGCTAAATTTCTGTTTCTTCTAAAAAATAAAAAAAAAAGATGCTCAATTTATATCCATCTTCAATTTCTTAACTCATATGTCTGATGCACAAGTTAGTTGTGCCTTTTTGCTTTGAAGTGCAAGAAGCTGAATATAAATAACTCTACAGCTCTATGTTAACTTCCAAGGAAACAAAATATGCGTTTCCATTAGGCTTTCTTTTTCCCAATAATTGAGAAACAAACCAAGGATTAACAGAATAAGTTGAATACTACCTGAAAATCTGATTCGGCATAAATATTGTATATCCTATGAACATCTTCAGCATGTTCACTGTTCATTTCCTCAACAACGCTTTCAGCAAAGTTTCGAAGCGGATCTGGTTCTGCATCACTGTATTCTGACGGGACTACCCACACACGGCCCTGGATAGAAAAAGTATGCAACATCACCATCTTGATCATTAGCAAATTCCTAGTGCCAAATTGCACTGGCAAAATCCAAGTACAGAAAAATTTCAGAGAATTAATCATTGATGCAAAATGAAAACTACAATTTACTAAGGTATTGTAGACTCTTCAACATGTATCTATGAGCAGAAAAAAATATGAAGTGAAACACAAATCAGTAAATTCATAACATGCTAAAGATGGATCTTAAATATATGATACTAAAGGCAATTAGCAAAATAGAAGGCAGTTGAGAAACCATTTTGGTAACCATATAATATTCAGTTAGCATCATTGTTATGTGCGGAACCATATGGTCGGTGGGCCCCAGCCCTGGCCGCACCACCCCCTGGTCCAGCCGAAAGTGACTAGGATTCTTGTACTGCTACAAGTTATTACGATCAGATTCGTATTAGGTACAGACTCCAGAAGAACCTGTTTCAGAGACCAGATTGTATTTCCTTCGAGTCAGCTTGTCAGCCAAGCTATTCCTCCTATATGTTAGTGCTTCTCCCGAGATTAATAAATCATCAGAATTCAGACTATTACTATATATTAGGCTGAGTAATTAGAGTTTGTTCCATCTGGTATCAGAGTCAACTACGACAGCGGACGATGACAAAGTCGAAGGTGGCAACACCAACCTCATGCTCAAGGAGCTAACGACCCAGATGAAGGAGGTGGTGGCGCAACGGACCACTGATCAGGCCTTCATGGAGGGCCTCGTCCAGCACCTTGACGCCCTGGAGCAACGACCAGCACTCCACCACCTTCTGCCCTGGTCGACCCTCGAGCATTGGCGCTCAGCTTCACTGACCCACACGCGGTGTTTCACCTGGCAGCTAGCGACTCCTCCGCCTCCTCCGCTCCGGCCCATGCCACCACCACCCCCACCCTCGTGAAAACAGGATCTAATCCACGCCTTCCCCCACCATCGTCACTACCGCGCTTTCCAGCCTCCCAGTTCTTTCCACAGCAAACTGGCCCTCCACCACCCCATCACCAACCCCTTGTTTACCCTCCGTTCAACCCAGCTTTCCACCACGCATCTCTGCCACCGCTGCCCTACCAACAGCCACCCACCAACCCTAATCACCCACTTCCTCAAACACTACATACCCAGCCTACAAATGCAATCTCACAATACCTCACGTCAATTGCCCCCCTCCCATACCAGCACCAAGGTGCTGGCTCCAGCTCGTTGTCCCAAGCTTCCACAAGCTTGACTTTCCAACTTACCGTGGTTCCGTCGATCCACTCGGCTGGCTTCATAGGTGTGAGCAATTCTTCCGGGGTCAGCGCACGGAGGAGGCTGACAAGGTGTGGACAGCGGCATACCACCTTGTCGACAATGCTCAGTCCTGGTATCTCCAGTTTGAGCGCGATCACGGAATTCCCTCCTGGCAGCACTTCAAAGAGGCGTGACACCTTCAGTTTGGGCAGTGGCAGTCTGTACACACCAACCCCTGGGCGAGTTGGCTCGGCTTCCGCACCTCCACCGTTGCCGACTACGCCAGCAGATTTATAGCGCTGCTGCACAGGACCAGCTAGCCCTTAAGCTCAGTGCAGCAACGTTTCTTGTACACACCCGGGCTCCCCGAGAGCCTCAAAGTCAATGTCAAGCTTCAGCAGCCGATGGACCTCCACACGGCAGTCTCCCTCTCTAAGGCATATGAACAATGCCATCCATTCCCAGCACCAATGCCGTGTGGAGGCCGACCTCGCTGCCTGCTGCTCTTCCTGCACCACAGGCCGTTCCTGCTGCAGCTGCTGCCCCTACACTAGCTCCTTGCGCTACACGTTGCCTCACACCCACCGAGATGGCAGAACAACGCCGCCAAGGCCTCTGCTACAACTGCGACGTGCAGTACGTCCTGGGTCACCGGTGTACACGCTTGTTCCTCATCAAACTCGACGACTTTGCGCCTGGGGATGCACCTCTAGAGGATGAACCAAAGACACCACTTCATCCATTTGTGGTGGAAAGTGAGGATGTTATATGTCACTGAAATTTTTATCGAATACGCATAGTGCGTATCATTTCATTGATAAGGAGAAGAGTTTACAGGCGCTTGGTCGAGCCACACACTCGTGGCTAGACTTGCGCGAAGTTACGGTTACAAGGCGGTTACAAGGTTCGTTCAAGGTGGTTCAAAGATGAAAACACGTAGTCCCTTTGCACCAGCCGTGGCCCACATTGCGGCTTCGGCCAGGGCAGCTCGGGAAGCTTCAGTAACTGATGGGCGGGCGTCGTCAAAGGTGCAAGCATTCCTATGCTTCCAGAGGGTCCGGGCCACGATGATCCCAAGGGAGGCAGTGCCTTTGCGAAGGGAAGCTGGAGCAGATAACGTGGATGCCTGCCACCAGCCGAAGAAGGATTCGTGACCTTGCGGCATGTTAGCGATACATAAGCATTAGGTCTTTGTGGTTGTTTGACACATTTTTCACTCCTGTAAAAACTATACCAATTCTAGAAGTGGTCGACCACACACTCTCCACCCTCATCCGAGTGCTCATCAAAAGGAATATTAGAGAGTGAGAAGATTGCCTACCGATCGCCGAGTTTGCCTACAACCTGCAAGACACTCAACAACATTCAAGTCTCCGTTCGAGGTTGTCTATGGGTTCAACCCACTTTCACCCTTGGACATCTTATCGGTACCTCGCCAAGAGCTCACCAATATGAATGCAAGTGCCCGCGCCGAGTTCATGAAGATAATGCACAATGACACAAGACTCACCATTGAGCGAAAAGTTCAACGCCATGCCGACAAGGTCAACTTCACCAAGAAGCCTACGGTGTTCATTACCGATGACCTCGTGTGGGTGAACCTTCACAAAGATCACTTCTCGAAAGAGTGCAAGTTCAAGTTACTTCCATGAGCCGACGGTAGCGATAACGCATACAAGATTTACACTCGGTGAGCGACACCTTCAACTTCACCGACCTTGCGCCTTTTCATGGTGATTAGGATCTTGATCCAAGGACAGATCTTCCCCAAGGGGGAGATGATGCCGAGCATCCCATGGACATCACCATGAACCCATCATCAACCCCACAAACTCCAAGTGGACCGATGACATGAGCTCGCGCATGAGCCATTGAAACCAAGGTGACTTCATTACTCTCTGAGCTCCCCATGCATTCATCTGAGACATTGCTACTACCTCAATCCAAGATCTGGTGCATGCTCAAGTACCAAGGAACCACCCATGAAGAAGCAAGGGAAGAAGTTTGAGCTGTGGAGAAGGGAGAAGAAGGGGAGGAAGAGTTGCCACATACAGGCAATCGAACAATCCGGAAGAATCATCCTGGAAAGTCCAGTCACAGTTAGAGAATCGCAAGAGAGACCGGCCAACTGTCAAGCTCTCGCGCCCTGGATATCCGAGAGCAAAAACTCAAAGCCTGACAGAGGCCGAACTGTCAGGGCTTGACGTCGGACTGTCTGGCCACTTCAGTCCCGGACTGTTCAGCCACCGAGTTTGCCAGTTCGCTGACGCCCGCGCCATCTAGGAGAAAGGCACACATTAAGGCCCGGACTATCCGGGCTAATTTCAATTGGAATGTCCAGCCAACTGCCTACAAGCAGGAATCTGGCTGAATGACAATGTATCTCTCCTCCCCACCTACCCCTTCGTCTGTAGACTAAATAAACCGTACCTTAGGCCAGATCTAGGGTTAGCAAAGTATAAACTAAGAACTTGAGAGAGCTTAGTTATTCCAAAAAACACTGAGAGCTTTGGTCGATCTATCTCCTCTAGTAGGTGTCGTGGGTGTAAGTCTAACAGTAGTGTACGGGGGTAATACGCCTACGTCTGAGCCCAGCTACGACGCAGTTGTTACACACAGATTTACGAGTTCAAGCCCCTCATGGTGGAGGTAATAGCCCTACGCCTCGGTGCTCAGGAGCTGATTGATTAGAGTGTATAGATTAGAAAGATTGCGAACCCTTGCTATGGAGTTGGGGGGAGGCTTATATAGAGTGCGCCTTCGCCCCATGAATGCTGCCATTACCAAGGGTTTAAGGGGGGAGTTTAAGGACAGTCGTCACTGGTAACAGGTGCATTAACTACACTTGATGAGGGTGAACACACGTCCTGACCGTTGTAATTCCGAGGAGTCTCCTGGACTTCTTTGTCCGAGTGCCGACGGGTTCGGTCGAGTGGAATGCTTCCGTCCGAGTGAACGTTCTGACTGACGTGCATCTGAATGCTATCCTGGCCCTGGGGCCCAATATAAGGTGTATGGTGTCCTAGGGTAGGGTCTGTAGGTCTGGACCGTTACCCTACCCTTAGTACATGACCCCATCATTAGCCCCCGAATCTATCGGGGTTAGGAGGGTTAAGTCGGAGTGAATTCCCAGGTGAGCCGAGTGCTATGGAAGCGCTCAAGGACTCTTGCTGGTCATTCGACGGTCTCGACCTTGCACGACGCCTCGACGGATTCTGGATCACGTGGCGTCCGAGTGAGGGCTCCGCTCTGAGCCGAGCCAATTGAGGGGTATCACCGCCCGAGTGAAATGAGCCTTCGTGCGTCGGGCGGCTGGCCAGGCCCGAGCGTTTTTGGAAGGGCTTTAAATGACAAGCAATTGGATTGTCGGATCCCGGATTTCGCGGGATTCAAAACTGGGAATGTGTGCGCGCGCTAACAGTTGCGACGCGGTGAGTGGGGGAAGTGGGGCGTGATGCCTTGATTTTCGCCCCGCTTTTCGCCACGTATCGCAGGATCTCCACCAGCGAGATTCGAGGAGATCCACGGGCCCAGAAGCCAACGATGAGGATCAGCGGGCAGAGGAACCGATGCTATAAGAGGGCCCCCACGTCAGGTGGGAGGGCACGAGATCCCCTTTCTCCTCTCGCCCCCAGTCCTCCCGTCTCCTCTTCTCCACTCTGTGCGAGCCCGCTCGGCACCGGAGTGCTACGCGGCGATGGCGAAGGACAAGACGGCGAAACTGGAGAAGGCGAAGAAGGGGAAGAAGACGTCGAGCTCCAAGGTCGCGCCTCCGACGGGCTGGGTCTAGGGTGATTGGCTCCCGCCGACCACCACAGCGAAAGATCTCGGTGGACTCGTCATCAACGGATTGCTGCCGGAGGGGAGTTGGAGGCTGCCGGAAGGGAGTTGGAGGCTGCCGGAGGAGGGAGAGATCAAGCTTGCACCGCGGCCAGGGGAGCGTGTGCTCCTCGTCACCCACGTGGAGTCAGGTTTCTCTATGCCACCCCACCCTTTCTTCCGTGGTTTCTTGAATTACTACGGTGCTCAACTCCACCACCTTCCTCCGAACACCATAGCTTACCTTGCCGCATTCGTTTCCATGTGTGAAAACTTCCTGGGTTGCCAGCCGCATTGGGGGTTGTTTAAGCACATCTTCACATGTCGCTCTCAGTCGGTGAAAAAGGCTTCTCCTGATGGAGAGAGAACCCACGTGACCCAACTGTGTGGTGGATTAGGGATCCGGATGAGGGGTAGGAGCGCTTTCCCGACGATGACCTTTCCTGATTCGGTCAGAGGTTGGCAGTCGACGTGGTTCTACTGCAATGATATCCCTTGCACCGGCTCGTCAACTGGTCTTCTCCCTTATATGACCGAGAGGGTCAATCTTCCTTCATGACTGACGATGGACAAGTAAAGACGAATGTGGGGATCCTGGTGACTGCTTTAGTCGGGCTGATTCAGGGCGGAGTGACGGACCTGGATCTGCTGGAGGTTTTCCTCTGACGACGGATTCAGCCTTTGCAGGAACGGGCTCACCCCATATGGTTGCATAAGGGTCCCAACAATCCAACTCAAGTAGACTCGAAGCACGTGGACGAGAAGGTCGTGGAAGGGTGGCTCATGAGCCTCACCGGCACTCGCGACAACCCTTAGTGGTCGAGGCAGATCCCGCTATACGACAACGAGCACCGGCCAACGGAGGTAAGCTTGTATTTCCGACTGAATCATTTCTGCATAAGATATCCGAGTGACTTCGACTGATCTGACTATTTGCGTTTCTCGTGCCTCGCAGGAGTTCCAACAAGTGTTTTCGCCCGTGCCGAATGGAGACCACATTCTTGGGAATGTGGAGAGTGACCATGGCAATGTTGATAGTGAAGAGTACAGCGAGGAGGACGACAATACGAAAGAGGGGGCGAGGCCGAGTCTTACCCGTCTGCTGAGGAGCGCATAGAACACCGCACCAAGAAGTCCCATGATCCGAGTGGGCGCCAGACCAATGACGCGGCTCCGAGTGCAAGGAATCCAAAGCGCACTCGGACAGCGACGCCGGAGCCAGCAGAGAAGACTGCCAAGCAGCCCAAGGTCGCAACCCCCAAACCTCGGAAGGCCGTGGCCTTGCCTAGAATCAAGGTGATTGTGCCCATCACGTTGACGTAAGTATTGCACTTTCCTCTTTCGCTTCAAGGAACTCCATTGATTCTTCTTGACCGAGTGAATCTAACCAGACCTGCAACTTCAATGTCGCTGATGCAGGTCGACGAGGAACACGTCGAGGCTGAGTCCGGGGATGTGGCCACTTCCCAGAAAGGTTCAGACTGTTTCCTTTTGTTTTGCTTTCGATCCGGCTGAATTGTGAACTCTGGCTGATGATGTCGAGTGAACGCAGCGCCCGCAGAGATCATCCTTGTTGGGGACGACGACAAAGAGCCGCCACAGAAGAGCGCCAAGAAAGGGAGCAAGATGTCGACCGACTCAAGGACCGCTGCTCGGAAGACGCCACTGTGCCAAGTGCCTCAAGCTCTGCCCGAGTTCAGTGCGACTGCGCCACAAAGGACGAGTGGCTCTTCCCATGCTGGTACCGATCCCATTGCGGCCGCACCAACTGCCCCAGCTCCGGCGCATGTCCCTCCCGCCAGCTTGTTCAGCTTGCATAGAGTGCCGGAGGACCAGACGGGGGCTAGCAAGGAGGCAATGATCCAAGCGGAGCTGATGACCCAGTGCCTGAAGGAGGTGTACGATGCCAACAAGGTAAGAGGGTGCTTGAGGATCTGGTACTGGTCTGGCTTGTTCCTTCCAGGAGTGTTGATCTTCGAGCACTCGGAGTACCTTTTACCGTCGGCTGACTCATTTTTTTGTACTCCAGAGAACTTGCGAGCTCGGAGCTCAGTATGTGTCACTGGAGAAGGAGGAGAACCAACTCCGACTGGATCTAAAGCCCATGCGCGGGCGGAGGTGCGGACCATGAGAGGTAAGTTTCAGCAACCGAGTGTCTTATTTTCATTTTCTTCCTTTCTTTGAACCGGGTGATTTCACTCGAGCAGATGTGCGTAGTGAAAACCATCGAATCCAACTGCGACTCAGGAACTGCATTTCTTTAGAAACTATGAAGCAGGCCCTTGTCGACAAGGACAACGATCTGGTGGGAGCACAGAAGGTGGTGAGAGAGAAAACCAAGGCTGCCAAAGAGAAGTTGGCCGCAATCGAGAAGCTTAAGGAGGAGAACAAATCGCTGAAGACTGCTGCTGAGGCGAAGAAGGAGATCACCGAGCTCAAAAAGCGACAAGCCGAGTGGGATGGCAAGTTCAAGACTCAAGCGAGTGCTTTCGAGCAGGAGAAGAAGACTTTGAGCGAGAAGATCGCCCAGCTTACCCAAAAAAGGGACTCTCTAGAGAAGTACATACAGGATTCTACCGAGGAGATGCGCGCCAAGCTCGAAGGTATTTTATATCGTCCGGGTGAACTTTGTTTGTTTCCGAGTGAACCTTGTTTGCACATGCTGACCTTTGTCATATTTTTGTTTGGCAGAATACTGCTGCAACGTCGAGTTGGAGACTGAGAGGATTGAGAGGGATTTGGATCCCACCAGGTCACTTGTCAAGGACAAGACAACCCTGGGCATTCTTCGACTAGAAGCTCATCTCGATGACGCCTTGGGGTACATCATTCATCTGCGGGGCGCGGTGGGAAGGATCGACAAGGAGCTGTGGGTAGAGGAGACACTCCATAGTGACTTGGAGGCGATGATGGCTCGCCTTAACGAGCCCCCCCCCCCCCCCCCCCCCCCCCCCCCCATCCACTGCAAAGACGTGAACGAAGAGAGGTTGAAGTCTCTCAAGGTCGCCAACACGAAGAAGCTCAAGTTTGAAGACTTCATGGAGACATTCATCAAGGCCGTCACTCGAATTGTTGATGGCATCGATCTGGACACCTTTGTTGAGCCTGCCAGTCCCTCAGACGCGTGGGAAAACTTTAAACTTTAACCATTTGCCTCGGTATGCCAAGTGAATTTGTATCCACTTAAACTCTTTCTGGTCTTGGGCCCGGGTACTTGCATTTGCTTTTGAACTACTGGAGTTATTCGAATGCTTTTCCTTTAATGTCTTTGACTTAGGCGAAAGCTGGTTCACATCTAAGCCCTCGGGTGAGAGGGAAGCCTTCACTCGAAGTGTTTGTTTTAACTTAGGCGAAAGCTGATTCGCAGCTAAGCCTCCGAGTGAGAGGGAAGTTCATCACTCGGAACGGTTGTTTTAACTTAGGCGAAAGCTGGTTCGTAGCTAAGCTCCCGAGTGAGAGGGAAGTTCGTCACTCGGAGTGGTTTCTAACTTAGGTGAAAGCTGGTTCGCAGCTAAGCCTCCGAGTGAGAGGAAAGTTCGTCACTTTGAGTGGTTGCTAAATTAGGCAAAAGCTGGTTCACAGCTAAACCTTTGAGTGAGAGGAAAGTTCGTCACTCGAAATGATTTTTAACTTAGGCGAAAGCTGGTTCGCAGCTAAGCCCCCGAGTGAGAGGGAAGTTCGTCACTCGAAGTGGTTTTTAACTTAGCCGAAAACTGGTTCGCAGCTAAGCCCTCTCACTCGGGGGATTTAGCTGAGAACCAGCTTTCACCCAAGTTAAAAAACTACTCCGGGTGACGAACTCCCCTCTCACTCAAGGGCTTTAGCCGAGAACCAGCTTTCGCCCAAGTTTAAAAACCACTTCAAGTGAGAGGGAAGTTCGTCACTCGGAGTAGCTTTTTAACTTAGGCAAAAGCTGGTTCGCGGCTAAGCCCCCGAGTGAGAGGGAATTTCGTCACTCGAAGTAGTTTCTCAACTTAGGCGAAATTGGTTCGCAACTAAGCTGACGAGTGTTCACCCACAAGGGCTTTGGGCTCAAGTGTGTAAAGGTGAACTCAATGAAGTACTGGAAAAGACATGCTTTTATTTATCAAATATCACTTTAGTGCTTTTATTACATCTTAACATGTCGACGTCAAGTATAAAACCACCGAAGCAGGTCGGCATTCCAAGCACGGGGCTCATCTATATTCTTTAGGAGGTTGTAGAGCCTGTACGCTCCGTTATGCAGAACCTTTGAAATGATAAAAGGGCCTTCCTACGTGGGAGCAAGTTTATGAGGCCTCTGCTGATCCACTCGGAGCACAAGATCACCTTCCTGAAAGGCCCGACCCCCGGCCCCTGATGTGTCTATCATGGAAGCGCCGCAGGTCCTGTTGATATGTGGCCGAGCGGATGAGGCCATCTCTCTTCCCTCTTCCAGGAGGTCGACGCCGTCCTGGCATGCCAGCTCCGACTCGGCCTCAGAGTACAATTCCACTCGGGTTGAATTGTGGAGCAGATCACTCGGCAGGACAGCCTTTGCTCCATACACCATGAAAAAGGGAGCGTGATTGGTAGACCGATTAGGGGTCGTCCTTGGCCCCAAAGAACAGACGGCAATTCGGTGACCCAGGCTCCAGCAGCGTGCTCCAAATCACGCATGAGGTGTGGTTTTAACCCTTGGAGGACCAAACCATTTGCTCTTTCGGCTTGTCCATTCGACTGCGGGTGTACCACAGAGGCATAATCGACCTGAGTGCCTTGAGTGCTGCAGAATGTCCTGAACTCTTCTGAGTCAAAGTTTGAGCGATAATCGATGATGATGTTGTGGGGGACGCCATATCTGAAGACTTGATCGTCATCCGAGAGTCTAGCTTCTTGATGGGTTTCGCCTCCATCCAATTGATAAACTTATCGACAGCGACCAACAAGTGAGTGAATCCACTCGCCCCTGCCCTGAGAGGGCCGACCATGTCAAGTCCCCAAACTGCAAATGGCTAGACGAGTGGAATGGTCTTCAATGCAGACGCTGGCTTGTGTGATAAGTTTGCATAGAACAGACAGCTGGTGCAGCGTTGGACTATCTCTTGGGCAGCCTCGTTGGCACGTGGCCAGTAGAAACCCGCTCGGTAATCTTTAGCCACAATCGTCCGAGAGGACACGTGGTGTCTGCAAGTTCCCGAGTAGATCTCCTCGAGGATCAATTGGCCTTCCTCTGGGGAGATGCAGCGCTAAGTCACGCCGGTGACGCTCTTTCTGAACAGTTGGTCGCCCATCACAGTGAAGGCCTTGGATCTACGAACAGTTTGACGTGCTTTGACCTCGTCCTCTGGAAGCTCCTGCCTAAGCAGGTACGCAATATAAGGTACTGTCCAATCGGGCGTGATCGCCAGAATCTTCATGACCAAGTCGATAACTGCTGGGATCTCAACTTCAGTCGAATCGGAGGGTTCGACTACTTGCGGGGGCTCTTTGGTGAAAGGATCTTCTTTCACTGTCGGGGAATGAAGGTGCTCAAGGAACACGTTGTTGGGTACTGGTTTCCGAGTGGAACCGATCTTTGCCAGGTCATCACCTGCTTGGTTCTTAGCTTGAGGGATGTGGTGAAGCTCTAGACCCTCGAATTTCTTCTCCAACTTTCTCACTGCGTTGCAATATCCCGTCATGGCAGGGCTTCTGATGTCCCATTCCTTGAACTGATCTTTGCCAGGTCATCAGCTGCTTGGTTCTTAGCTCGAGGGATGTGGTGACGCTCTAGACCCTCGAATTTCTTCTCCAACTTTCTCACTGTGTTGTAATATCCCGTCATGGCAGGGCTTCTGATGTCCCATTCCTTCATCACTTGATTCACAACGAGATCCAAGTCACCGTAGACCATCAGGCGACGGATGCCGAGTGTGATGGCCATATGTAATCCATAGAGGAGCGCTTCGTACTCAGCCTCATTGTTGGAGGGAATCAAAGTGGATCTGCAAAGCATAGCTGAGCCGATCGCCTTCTGGAGACACCAGGACTACCCGAGCGCCCGAACCATTCAACATCTTGGAGCCATCAAAGAACATGGTCCAATGTTCAGAATGACCTTGAGTCGGCTGTTGTTGCTCTGTCCATTCGGCCAGGAAATCTGCTAATGCTTGGGACTTGATCGCCTCTTTTGCTTTGAATTTGATGTCTAGGGGCAAGAGCTCAATAGCCCACTTCGCCACTTGACCAGTCGCATCCCGGTTGTTCATAATCTCAAAAACAGGGCATCGCTAACGATTGATACTGTGTGTTCTTGAAAGTAATGAGCTACCTTCTTCGCAGTCAGGTAAAGACCACATACGAGCTTCTGGTAATGAGGATATCTCTGCTTGGACGAAGTCAGAACTTCAGAAATTTAGTAGACTGGACGTTGAACTTTGTAAGCCTTGCCCTCTTCTTCCCGCTCCACGGTGAGGACGGTGCTAACAACTTGGCATGTGGCCGCAATTAGGGCTGGAAAAAAAGCTCGAAGCTCGCGAGCTAAACGAGTAGCTCGTGACTCGGCTCGAATCGACTCGAACTCGAACAATAACAAGTCGAGTCGAGCTTTAGTTTAAGATCTTTTATAGACCGAGTTAAACGAGCCGATCTCACAAGTACTCGTGAAACTCGTTAGGCTCGGTGAAAAAATAAACATTTTTAGGGGTAGTAGAAAACAACCACTAAACACCTTGCGTCCCAACACAAGGCCCATTCACTCACCCCAGGAGACTCACAGGTGCATGACCATATATGTACATGTTAAATTTCCCAAGTAATGTTTTTATCGTATTTGTAAGGTTTTATGTTCATATCTTTAACGAGCTTAACAAGTTAAACGAGCTAGCAACGACCTTTCATACGAGTCGACGCTTTTTTTGTCAGTGGAGATTTCCAATAGGCGGCCCCAGACCCTACTAGAGGGACGAGAGTGCTCTCACGATGACTTGCTCCCGCCGTTCTTGTTTTTGAACCGGCATCGCCCTCCTTGGGGACGACAAACTCCCAATCATTATGTTCAATGTAGGCTTGGCTACCTTGGGGCGAGTCCCTTGCGGACCATACTTGGAGGATGATGGCTCTTTAGTGAGCATCTCCAGCATGAGGTCCTCCCATTGGAGCGGCATAGGTTGGCGGGCCTGAGTATGGCGGGGGCACGGCCATGTGCAGGCCCAATAGGGCTAGAACCATGGGGATCCAGAGGGTACCAGAGCCATCTAAGAGACAAAGTTGGCTTGGAACGGTGGTCCTCTAATCGGACCAGATTCCGTTGGTGACACAGGGTTCGTCCTGCTATTGCGACGGTGGAGTCATGGTGGATGCTGCCCGAGGTTCATCGGAGAGGACTGTCCGGGATGCAGACCGATATTTGCCACGCCGGTTTGGAGGGTCTCGACCAAAGCTCAAATGGAGTCGATGTTGACATTCTCTACATTGACGAGTGCCCCCAAGTTGGCAATGGAGCAAGGATAACACGTGGTGTTGCGAGCAGGTGGGGTCCTTCAACTTTGTCGTGAAGGCCTTTCCCTTGAGAGATACTTCAGCCTCATTTGAGGCTCGTTTCATCGGAGCAGTCTAGCTTGGCTGGTTAGGGTAACTTCACACACGATAAGGATTCCCCACAGTCGGCGTTAATGTTGTTGTTCAAGAAACAACTTTCGAGAGGGGGTATCCTTAGTACCGTGGTTAGTGATGAGTAGGCAGGGGTGTGTACGGACCATAGTTAAAAAAGCGGACCGATGATCGAACCATTAAGGCCTTCGATTCAGGTTTTTGCTGGTCAGACCGCCGGTTCACCGATTCGTTTGCTAGTTTTCTACAATCGAATACTATATTTAGAGTAATAATATATGCTATATAGAATTTAAATAGGGCAAATGGCAATGGTTTCCTTTGTTATACAACAAATAAGCGCAACTAAGGTGGTTATCAGATCAAGGATAGGCCACAGCCAACGACCTTGGATTGAATCCCACTACTCCCAACAGTATTTTTCTGATTTTCTCTCTACACAGGTTCGACTGCCCGATTTATTAGCTAGTTTCACACAAAAAACGTCTGGGTTTCTCATACTAAAGCTCCAAAAAGAATATAAGCCTGGAAATTTCTAGCTAGGCAGTTTTTAATGTTAGTGAGCAAAGGAGCGAAAAAAAAGTGCAAAAAAGAGAGCAAAAAAAGTGCGACAAAGAATAAAGATTCATAATGAGCCAACACAAAATGGGATGGAATAGACAATACAATGACCATGGTACATGGATATGTTTTTTTTATGCTGTAGTGATCTAAACGCTCTTATATTTCTTTACAGAGGGAGTACTTAGCAACAAAAGGCATGTTAGTATAATCATGTACATCTTACTACTGAACTGGTTTACCAAAATGCGTTCCATATACATGATAAACCTGCTATCTCTTTGTTTGTTCCTCCCTTGATTACGTGTCGCATCGTGATTTTGTTAGTGTTCTAGGCTCGCATCTCTAGTACGGTCTAGCCTAGGACCAGCACAATAACCTTTTTGCTACCATACTTAAGTCTTCCAAGCACATATATCTACTTCATGCATTTGACAGCACCTGGCAATCACTCTACTCAAGCTTTGAGAGTTTTGACTACAGCGGTTGCTAATCATCACCTGCTGCTTGGTAAGAACTGATAAGAATTTATGGTTAGCTTGACGGATTTGTGACTTTCCACAACACCACATCCTATTAGTAGTCAGTAAGACCATATTCTTGTGTGTTTCTGTTACTACTAACGATGCCAAGATCACAAGTCGATGAGCTGGACTGGGAGAACACGACGGGCAAGGAGCTACACGATAAATTTGCACAAATGATGACTGCACAGGTACAAGACATTCAGTCCAGATTTGGAGGGGCCATGGACAAGATAGGTAGCTTAGAGAAGATGTTCAACACCAAGTTGGCCGCCAAGTCCAATGAAGTGCTCGCGCGTCTACCACCACCACATGCTGCACCTCAACAACCACTACCACCTCTTCCTGCACGTCACCTCCCAAATCAACTTGGATGTGCAAAGCATGTCACCATTGAGCAGGAACAAGGTTCTACTACTGACGAGCAGTATGAGGCCTACGAGGGTGAGGACAAGTTTGAAGCTGAGATTGCACAAGAGCAGAACTACGGACAACCACCTGGTTGTCCACACGCTGCAATCGAAAAGGTAGACAACCACCACCCCCTTAGGTATGAGATGGTGAACATGTGGCCAAACTGAAATTAAATGTTCCGCCATTTAAGGGTAGATATATTCCCGATGTGTATCTTACTTGAGAGTTAGAAACTGAACAACGTTATACATGCTTACAATATCCTGAGGATAGACGGGTTATAGTTGTTTGTGAATTCATTGTCGATTGCATCCTACTAATATTTCAACTACTTGGATTATTTTTAAAAGATGTTATGCGTACTCGTTGGGTTCCTCCATACTATCAACATGAATTGCTTCAAAAATTGCAGCCTTGATAGGAAAAAAATATGTAGAGGAATATTATCGGGAATTGCAAACTTGGTTGCTTAGATGTGGTATTGAAGAAAATAATAAAGCTATGCTTGCAAGTTTATTGGGTGGGCTAAACAGGGAAATTCAAACCATCTTAGAGTATAAGGAGTATAACATCACTCGCTTATTCGATCTTGCTTGCAAAGCTTCAAGTGTAGGATCAACAGACCACGGCACGAACTAACTTTTCTGCAGCACGACCTTCATCGTGTACGTTGTGTGCGTCTTCTACTTCCACACATCCTACTGCACCACCTTCTGACGCCAACTTCAAGTCTTCCACAAAGACAACAAAACAGACACCACCACCATCAGCCAAGAGCACACCTGATGGTGTTGCGCAGAGTTCCTCGTCATCCATGGCATCCACAGGTCAAACACGTGATCGTGATATTAAATGTGCTTGTTGTACTGGTGTGGGTCATTATGCGAGCCAATGCCCATCCAAGCATGTGATGATCGTTATTGAAGATGGTGGTATGAGTCCGCTAGTGACTACAGTGAGGATATGCTGACTCTTATTACACGTGAAGAACAGGGTGGCGATGAATTTGATCAAGATATGAAATATATGGCTGCTGACAACGCCGACAGGTATGCTAGTCTGGCTGCTCATATGGCTTTGAGTGTGCAGATGACCCAAGCCGAGCAAAATCAAAGACACAATTTGTTCCATACAAAGGGAGTTGTGAAAGAACGTTCAGTTCACAGCATCATTGATAGGGGGAGTTGCAACAACTTGGCTAGCATGAAGATGGTGGAGAAGTTGTCCCTCACCACGAGACCGCATCCTCCTTATTATATCGAGTGGTTCAACAACAACAACAAGGTTAAGGTAACACGTATTGTTCGTGTGCATTTTAGTATTGTTGCATGTGCTAATTTTGTTGATTGTGATGTGGCACCCATGCAAGCATGCTCCCTTTTACTTGGTAGACCATGATAATTTGATATAAAAAATTGTACACCATGCTAGGACAAATCAGTATGCTCTTGTTCATATGAATAAAAATATTGCTTTACTTCCGATGTCTCCTGAACAAATATTGAAAGATGATCTAACTAGAGATAGTAAAGCAAAATAGGAGCAAAACAAGAGTGAAAATCAAATTGTGGCAAAAGAATTTGAGCAACATAGGACTAATAACAGACCATCATCCTCTGTTGTGAATGAAATAAAATTGAAAAGTCCATTTTATTTATCAATCCGGATGTTAGCAAGCATGCTTGCTATGCTTTTGTGTGTAAAGACGCATTATTTTCATTTGAGGACTCTTTGTCTCCTGTTGTCCCTAACATTTTGCATGAGTTTGTTGATGTCTATCCACAAGACGTGCCATCGGGATTACCACCTATTTGAGGGGTTGAGCATAAGATTAACTTAATTCCTGGTGCCTTACTGCCCAACTGTGCGCCATGCTGCCATACCATTCCAATCCAAAGGAGACAAAGAAGATTCATCGTCAAGTACAGGAGTTACTCGACAAAAGTTATATACACGAATCCCTTAGTCCTTGTGTTGTTCCTGTTATAGTAGTGCCAAAAAAGGATGGAACATGCCCTATATGTGTTGATTGTAGAGCCATTAATAATATTATTATTCGATATTGTCATCCTAATTCTAGGCTAGATGATATGCTTGATGAATTAAGGGGCTCTACCATGTTCTCTAAAATTGATTTGCGTAGTGGATACCATCAAATTCGCATGAAATTGGGAGATGAATGAAAAACAACATTTCTAAGTTCGGCTTATATAAGTGGATAGTCATACCTTTTGAGTTGACTAATGCACCTAGCACTTTCATGAGATTAATGAACGAAGTTTTACGTGCTTTCATTGGACGATTTGATGTGGTCTATTTTGAAGATATACTGATTTATAACAAATCTTAGAAGGAACACTTGGATCATTTACGTTCTGTTTTTAACTTTTTATTTTTCTACGAGATGCACGTTTGTTTGGTAACTTTGGGAAGTGCACCTTTCGCACCGACCAAGTATCGTTTCTTGGCTATGTTATTACTATACAGGGAATTGAAGTTGCTAGAGCCAAAATTGAAGTGATTGGGAGTTGGCCGCAACTCAAAACGATCACAGAAATGGGGAGTTTTCTTGGACTTGTTGGTTTCCATGGACGGTATGTGAGAGATTTCAGCACCATTGTTGCACCTCTTAATGAGCTTACAAAAAAAGATGGTACCTTTTGCTTGGGCTACCGCACAAGAAAAAGCCTTCACGGTATAGAAAGAGAAGTTAGCACATGCTCCTTTGCTCCAACTTCCTGATTTTAATAACACAAGATGGTAAACTCATTGCATACTTTTTTGAAAAATTGAGTTGAGTGGCCCTAGTTTGAACTATTCTACTTATGCTCTGACTTTAGAAACTTGGCAGCATTATTATGGCCCAAAGAATTTGCTATACATTCTGATCATGAATCTTTGAAACATATTACAAGTCAAGCAAAACTGGACCGTAAACATGCTAGACTTTTCCTTATGTCATTAAACACAATAAGGGTAAAGAAAATACTATTGATGATACATGGTCTCATCACTATACTATGCTTTCATAACTTGACTTTAAAATGTTTAGTTTGGAGCCCATCAGAGATCAATGTGCATGATGCTGAATTTGAAGATGTAATGCAAAATTGTAAAGAAGAAAGAAGATGGAACAAGTTCATGATGGATTTGTGTTCCGTGCTAACAAACTATGCATTCCAACTAGCTCCGTTCGTCTTTTGTTTTTGCAGGAGACACGTGGAGGATTAATGGGACAGTTTGGCATGAAGAAGACAAAGGACGTACTTGCTACACATTTCTTTTGACCAAAGATGAGATGAGATGTTAAGCGTTTTGTTGCTCGCTACACTGCATGTCAAAAAGCTAAGTCACGACTCAATCCTCATGGTTTATATATGCCTTTGACTGTACCTAGTGTTTCATGGGAGGACATATCCATGGACTTTGTTTTAGGTTTACCTCAAACAAAGAAGGGGAGGGCTACCATATTTGTTGTCGTCAGTAAATTTTCAAAAAGACACAATGCTAATGTTGCCAATTTGTTCTTTCGTGAAATTGTCCACTTGCATGGTGTATCAAATACTACTGTTTTAGATCATGATGCTAAATTTCTTGGCCACTTTTGAAGATATTTATGGGCTAAATTGGGTACTAAAATCACTAAACTGTTTTTTTAGTACTACATGTGACTCCCAAACTGATGGACAAACTGAAATAGTCAATAGAACTTTGTCTACTATGCCTAGGATTGTTTTAAATAATAGCTTAAAAATATAGAAAGAATGTTTGCCTCATATTGAATTCGCTTATAATCGTTCAATGCATTCTACCACTAAGCCTCGTACACTCATTGATTTGTTGCCTCTTTCATCTTCGAAGAAGGGTTAATTTTGATGCAAAACAACGGGTTGAATTTATCTTTAAAATACACGAGCTAACTAAGGAAAACATTGAGCAAATAAATGCTAAATACAAACTTGCTAAAGATAAAGATAGAAAACATGTTGTCTTTGCACCTGAAGATCTTGTTTGGTTACATTTACGCAAAGATAGATTTCCTAATTGCGCAAGTCTAAGCTAATGGCACATGTTGATGGTCTGCAGATTTTACGGTTAGTTACACATATAACATTACAGATTTGAAGCCTTATTTGGAAGAGGGAGATGAGCTTCCATCGAGGACAACTTCACTTTTAAGAAGGGGAGGATGATAAGGACATCCCTAACACTCCACCCATATCCCCTACTGCTACACATAAATGGATCAGTTACTAGAGCTCACACACTAATAAAATTATCAGGTACTTTCGTTTCTTTGTAATGTTTCCAATGTTCATGAGAACATGACGCTGCCTAAATTGGATACTTTTGTATTGCTTAGGAATGAAGGGCCTAGCATGGACAAGAGGGATGAACATTGGGGCATGATCAAGCATGGAGATGAAGGAACGACCTATTCGTGTGGGACTGGGAAGTGATGGGTTCTGTTTCGGGCGAGCCGTTGGGGGCGGACCAGGGCGACGCCGGCGGCGCCTCCATTTTCCCCGGTGATCTCGTCGCGGCTGATGCGTGGGTGCAGGTGCGGCGGGGCCCGAGCGGCGCCCCGGCGCGCCCTACTCAGGTGTGCTCATCGGAGTCGGGGCGGGGGGCATGCGGTGGCCGCTTCTGGGCCCTGGCGGCGGACGAGTCCGACAAGGAGGATGGGTCCTCTCCGCCGCGACTGGCACCCCCGCCGGCGGGCGCAACCCTCGGCGACTTCGTGCAGGTGGCGGTGGAGGCCAGCGCCGGTCGGGGTGACCGTCACTGTCGTTTTGCTCCGGGTGGCAGTGGCTGGCTCTCGGGCTACGGCGGTGCGGTGCTGGAGACCTCCGGCGCCCTCGGAGCCGTGCCCGCGCTTCCTCGTCGTCCCCTGGCCCTGTGGCGGCCTCGGTGTCGGCCGAGGAGTGGCCTTCACTCCCTCTCGTGCCAGCTCTGGCGTTGTTGACGGCGGCGGCGGCGCGGGTGGCGGAGACAGCCAACGCGCTAGGGTTGCTGCTGCCGGGCGGGGTGCCAGCCTTGGGCCTGCTTTCGCCTGTTGGGCCTGGGCCGGCCTCGGGCTGTCTTGGGGCCCAACCGCCTTCTGGGGTGGATTCCTATGGGGCTGTGGGGGGTCAAGTGGGCGCTGCAGCTGCTGGGCCTGGCTCAGCTGGGCCATGTGCCTCTCGGCCTGTCCAGGATGGAGCCCGTGAGCCCGGGTCGCGTCGCTATATATGGCTGCGCAGGGGCGTGCGCGACCCCTCGCTAGGGTTTCCAGCTCGTCCCAATGAGGTGTGGCGCTTTAGGCAGTTTGCCAGATCTCTCTCCCCCCTTCCTCCTCCACCCCTCACCCGCTCCTTTGTTGCGGTGGCAGCCATGGGAGACAGGCGTGCGGAGAAGAGGCCGATGGATCCTCTGATCCCCGACGAGGAGCGGAGGCGTGAGAAGGCGCTGCGGGAGCAGGCGAAGCGTGGCCAGCGGGCCAGGACGGCGGGGCGTGAAGATGGTGGCGGTGGTTTCGATCAAGGACAAGGTGGTGGATTCGGTCAGGGCTACGGGGTAGCCATGGCCAAAGCTATGGCTCTGGATCTCACGGGCGCGAGGGGGATTGGGGTCCTCCTCCCCCTTGGTGGGGTCAGCAGGAGCGGAAGAAGAAGCGCAAGCATGGGTCGCGGCGGCGCGAGCTGGAGCGCAAGCCTCAGGAGCACCCACTCTGTGGTGGGGGCCATGGGGATCCGTTGGCCAAGAAGCCGCGGGCGTCGGCCGTTCCGCTGGCGGTAGTGCTGCCGGACGCGCCGCGGGGGTCGGCGGCCGCGCCCATCCCGGTCGAAGAAGAGGGGGGCGAATGCTTCAAGTGCGGCAGGACCGGGCATTTCCAGGCCAAGTGCACCTTCCCTCCCCTCTGCGTGATCTGTAAGCAGGAAGGACACACCTCGGCCTTCTGCCCGTCGCGGGGCAAGCATCTTCACCTCCAGATCATGGGCAGTGCTATCCCGGGCGAAGGTTTTTTCTGCTTGGAGTTTGAGGAAGAAGAGGAGGTGGAGGGCAATAATCTCCAGGCTGCCAATGGTGCTATCTTGTCGGCGGAGCCAGGGAGGCTCTCGCTGCGCGTGCTCAAGTAGGAGCTGAAGCACATGGTGGCGGGGGATTGGGACTGGCATATTTCTCAAGTGGGTGATGATGATTATGCAGTTACTTTTCCCTCCGCGGATCTGCTGCACATGGTCAAATCTAGTGGTAAACTGTTTCTCTCCATCAATGACATTACGGTGCGGGTGCGTGATACTATCCAGGAGACCTGCGTGCCCCTCTCCATGCCGAAGGTGTGGCTTTGTCTCCATGGCATCCCTAAGAAGCACCGCCGCGTCGATCGCCTGATGGAAGGACTGAAGATGTTGGGCAGGCCCATTGTGGTGGACGAGCTCTCTCTCTCATTCGGATGGGACCGGTGAGGATGAAGTTTGGCTGCAAAGCCCCGAACAAGATGAATGGCTTCGTGCAAGTATGGTTCAACCATGAGGGCTATGACATCAAGGTGGAGGTGGAAAGACTCCCGAAGCGCACTGGTAAGGGGCCAGTGGCGCCAGGTTCTGACAAGGCTCCTCCCCGCCCTAGCGACAAACACGCGGGCCAGCCTGGTTCGGGGACCGGGGGTGCGGCAGGCCAGCCGCAGGCTGCTCCCGGAGCTCAAGAAGGGACGAGCATCGCCAATGGCAACCTCCAGCAGGATGTGGAGATGGCCTGCCGTGAAGAGGAGAATGAGGACAGCATGCCGGATACGTCGATTGATACAGAGACTTGGGATAAGCTGGGCCTCAAAGCTCTCGCGCTCGATGAGGACAAAGAAGTCGCGGAGCCGGGGCGCTTGCGATTGCGAACACGGCTGGGAGCAGTCCGACACCGTCTCGTGCGCTGATGGGGGCATTTAACCAGGTTGGTCCTAAGGCGTTGGCTGGTGCTGGCTCTATGCTTTCGGGCGCCCCGGCCTCTCCCAGCCTGCTAGGCTCTGACACGGGTGTGGTGCTCAACGAACCATCCATGCAAACCCCGATGTCAATTCATCGCAGCGCGGGGGGATCTAGGCGTGCTCCCAAGAAGACGGCTGGACGCAAGCCTTCGGCCAACCTCGCCATGCTTTCCCTTCCTTCGCCTAATGCGTCGGTGTGCGTGGACCTGCAGGCTGCTCTGGGTTCTACGGGCAAGTCGGCTAAGGCTCGGCGCTCTCGTGCATCCCCAGTGTCCCAGCGCGCTCCTAGTGCCCGGGCCAAGGCACAGCTGGGCGAGCTGTCTTCCATGGAGAGCGCGCAGCTGCGCCTAGCGGAGAAGAACCTCAAAACTTCAGGTAATCCCCCCCCCCTCCTTTAAGATTCTGAATGCCTTTACAGACCCTGAACTTGTCTCGATCCTAGACGATAGCGGTTTTAAAGTAGGTGCGGAGAGCGGTGAGCTAGTTTCGCTGATTCGCGCTCGCGAAGATGCCCAAGCGGCTCTGGCCGAGGCAGCCGCGTTGGCAAAGGCCAGGGAGGCCTTTGCCACGGCTCTGGCAGTGCCTGACCCTGTTGGGTCTGTTGTGGTGTCGGGTGGGGCCGCTGAAACCAGGGAGGTTGAGGCTACCCCCTCGACGAGCCGTGCCCCGGCTAAAAAACGTGTGGCAAAACCGGTGACATCCAGAGGGGTGCGCCTTCGCAATCGAATTATCTGATGTGTTACCTTTTCTGGAACATTCGGGGCTGCGGCCATTCAGGTCGCCAAACCCAACTCAAGAGTACATTGCCCGAGAGCGTATTGACGTCGTTGCGCTTCAAGAAACGATTAAAGCCGATTTTACTTATAGAGATCTGGCAGCCTACGACCCTCTTCATCGTTTTGTATGGGGCTGGGTGCCTTCCTGCGGCCACTCGGGCGGTCTTCTTCTGGGATGTAACAGTGATGTTTGTGATGTTGTAAGCTGGGATGCGGGTATTTTTTTTCATTTCAGTCACGATCAAACACAGGATTTCCTTTGTTTCTTGGGTGAAATCCAAAGTTTGGTTGGGGCCAAACAAGCCGCCAATATCCCCATCGTCCTTGGGGGCGATTTTAACCTTACTCGCTCGGGAGCGGATAAGAACAACCACGATATCGACTGGCCTAGAGTGAACTTGTTAAATAATACTATCGTGGCATGTGCCCTGCGGGAGATTGCTAGGACAGGTGCTAGATTTACGTGGACCAACAAACAACTCTCCTGGTGCGTAGTGTTCTCGATCGTGTCTTTGTGACCTCCGATTGGGAAGTGCTCTTCCCCATGTGTACGTTGGTGGCAGAAACGCGCATTGGGTCGGACCACGTGCCGCTGATTTTGGCCTCGAGGGAGGACCGGATCAAGCGCAGCCCTCGTTTCTACTTTGAAACAGGGTGGTTTGAGGTTGAGGGCTTCGGCCCCTTGCTCATTGCGCGCTGGGAGCGTGCAAGAGCTGCGGTCGGCCGCTCCAGGGGTCCTCTTGACACTTGGATTTCGAGGCCGGTGCCCTCCGTGGTTTCCTCCGTGGGTGGGGTGCAAACCACGGGAGTGACGCGAAGCACGCTAGGGATGCTATTATCGCCGAAATTAAAGCCCTAGACGCTCAAGCTGATACCAGACCCTTCTTGGAAGCGGAATGGGCCAACCGTTACACTCTTGAAAACCAGGTGCTTGCTATCCTTAGGGAGGAGGAATACTGGCGCCGTAGGGGCGGCATCAAGTGGATCACCAAGGACAACGCGAATACGGGATATTTCCACGCCTTTGCCAACGGCCATAAACGGAAGTAAACGGAAGTGCTCGATTTTGAGACTTCAATCCGATCAAGGGCTGTTGGTTAGTCAGGCCGAGATCTCGGCCCACATCTATGGTTTCTTCCTCAACTTGTTGGGAACAGCCGAGGAGAAGCCCTGTAACAACCCCAGTATCATGCTACAATAATATCTTGCCTAATGATGCCATGTCGTCATAATTAAGTTGCTAATCCTCACTCTGTTTCAAACCAAACACAAATTCAAATTTAAAATGCCAATCAAATATTTATTTCTTCAATCAGTAAAACTAAAATGTTCACCTTATCCTATAAATTCCCCTGATCATTGTCATGTTGAAACAACCTCTGTTAAATTCCCGAGATGCCCATGGGAATTAATTTAGTGGTCCAACATCAATTATTTTGGCTTTTTCAATTTCAAAAAAAAAGAGTTAGACAACTCCTTTTGACCCCAAATCTTTTTGTTCCATATCAAGGTTTTGTGTTAGATTTATGTGCCAAGTTTTGTTCAAAACAAAACTCATTTGGTACTAAAAGGAAATGCAAAACAGTGCCTGAGAATTATAGCAGGAAAGGGAAAAGACAAGGACTAAAGCTACTGTGCAATTAGGCCTGCTCAGCGACAGTGCCGGCCCAGCCCGCTCCCAGGTCGCCCCCAACCTCTCCCTCCAGCTGTCCATGACGCCCGAGCCAGGACGTCGTTCCCGCCACACCCTCTCGCCATCGTGTCGCTACAGGGCGCCTGGAGGGGATAAGAAGACCAGCACCGACGCTCTGGACTCCCAAGATCTTTTCTTCCTCTTTCCCACGCTCTGCTCCGTCCACCTCGCACGTGCCCGAGACGTCGTCGCCATCGCCTTCGCCATCATCGTGGCCATCGAGCTTCCGTGCCACCGGAGGATGTCCAGGAGAGCCGCAGCTTCCGCCTTCATCGTCTTCATCGCTGGATCGGAGCCAAGACGCCTGAACGACGACACCCGCGACCGTCTTCCACGCCACGGCCACCGCAACCCTGCCGCTCGATCCGCCGCCGTCTGCCCACACCGAGCCTCCCCCAAGCCCGCTTTGCACATCTGCAGGGGCGTTGTGAGCTCCACTCCTTCTCCCCTTACTCCCTTGCCCATCTCCGCGCTCGTAGTCGTTGACCACGTCATGGCCGTACTCATTGCCGTAGACGAGCTCGCCGCCGTGACCACCGTAGCCCGAGCTCGCGCCCAAGCTCGTAGGAGCCCAACCCCGCTCCCCGCGTCGCTTGACATGCCCCCACATCGCCGTAACCACCAACGCCGAACTTTGGCGTCCGCTCCGCCGCTCGCCGCCATGACGAGAGCTCCGCTCCCCGTGCGTGTGCGCGCTGACCACACCCTGACCTCGCCCCGACCGCCCATGCGCCCGTCTGTCTCCGCTCACCGTTGGCCGCAGCCGCGCTGGCCCGCGCGCCCCTGCTCGTGGGTCGTGGCCGCACCCACGCGACCCGGCCGCCGCTCCCGCCTGTTGCTGCTGTTGCAGATGGCCATGGCCATGTCCATGGCCATGAGCCGTGTGTGGTGTACGCTGTGTGTATGGTGCGTGCAGTGTGTGCGTGGCTCCGGCCTCGCCCGCCTTCGGCCAGCCTCGCCGCGCCTGCGCCACGCCGTTGCGCTGCCCCTGCTTCCCCATTGCCGATGCTGCTCGCTGCCTACTGTCGCTGCTCTGCCTGTACTGCTGCAGCTACAGTAACTGAAAGTTACTGTAGCGCTAGCTAGCTTTTCTAATTCTACGATGGTTAACCCTCTAGATAGCCCTCAAACTCCGGCAAAACAATTGTTAACATGAGTAAAAATAATATGTGAAGGAAGTACACTTGACAAACTTCAATATACCCCACTGGACCAAATCCATTTGATGCGCGGATTAAATCCTATAAAATTCACAAAATGGTAAGTTCTGTTAGCTGGAAAACTGAAAAACAGCTTTATAATAATAGCTACTTTAGAGCTGTTGATGATCAAGCAAATGAACTCTAATATGGAGGAAGGTGTTACTAACATGTAGATCTCAGAAAAATGCTCATAATTGATGTAAGGCACAAGATCATAGGATGTACAGAACAACAGCTATAGCCTCCGAAAAACAGCTAAGTAATGTTCAAAAACCGAGCAGTTCTTAGACTTAGCCAATCTTCAGGAATTTCATAATATTTGTTTAAACTTCGAAAAATCATAGAAAATAAACCGTAACTCGGATGAAAATACTTTGTACATCAAAGTTGCTTAGAACAACGAGACAAATCCGACTACACGGTCCGTTCATCTGTCACATATTCCTAGCATAGCAAACATCGAATTTTCCCCCTCCGGTTCGTCTGTCCGAAAATGCCCAGATGTTATCCCCTTTGCCGGTAACGTGTAGCACCGCGTTAGAACACGTCTAACTCTGCCTATTGTCCTGTTATGTACTTGCTTGCTATGTATTTACTGTTTCTCCCCCCCCCCCTCTTCTCTCCGGTAGACCCCGAGACCGATGTTGCCCCTGCGATCGACTACGTCTCCGACGACCCTTCTTCCGTTTCAGCAGAGCTTCCAGACAAGCAACCCCCCCCCCCTTGAGCATTCCGATATCGCCTATTTCTTTCCCTCTCATGCTTGCATTAGAACTGCTACTGCTTTATGTATAATCCTACTCTGATGCATAGCCTGTTTTTGTTACCTGCTTTCATACCTTACCTGCTTATTCTAAACTGCTTAGTATAGGTTGGTTAGAGATCCATCAGTGACCCCCACCTTGTCCCAGTTGCCCTGCTTTGTGTTCGATGACTCGATCAATGTGATCGACGTCCAGGCCCAGACACCGCACATCACTTTCCCCTTTTGTTGCTCGACTTTGCAGAATTACCATCGAGTGCCGAGGGTGGAACCTCATACATCACTCCTGATGAGATCTCTGTAGTGTAGCTATCCGGTCGTGGTCATCGAGGGTGATTTCCTCCTTAACCACTTCCGATACGGCTCTGTCGTGCAACCCCTCAAGTGTGAACCTCGAGGGTGGATCCTCTTACGTTCACCTTGATGATTACATCGAGTGGAATTCACCGAGGGTGATTCCTCGGGTTTTCCCCTTGGTGTTAGACACACAGTTACTATGGTTACTATAACTTTACACTGAACCATGTTACTAAAGACGGGTCGGCCCTGAGGGGTACCCGCGCGAGCTTAATAGCGAGTGAGGTGGAGTCGGGTTGACCTGGAAGGTGCCCGCGAGATACTTACGAGGCGTGGCCGGGCATTCTTAGCCCTTGCCGCAAGTACTCGAGACGAGGCGACGAGGTCACATCTTTCGTGAGTCTCTGCTCGTGACCGCACTACCAACACACTAACGGTTTGGATATTTGATCCGAGGGGCCTCTGGCCTGATAGCACTAACCATCACATGGGCATTGTATGGGCGTTCTGTGTCGTATGCATCAGCCGAAGCTTAATAGTCGTCAACAACTGAGCGGCGCGCGCCGGGTTGGACTGGTAAGCACCTGCCTTTTTGAAGGAGGTAGCTAGGCCTGCTCACCGGCCGCGTACGCAACGTGCAGGAGTTTCCGGGGAGATGGCCCATGACCCCTGGGGGCATAGGTTTAGTCCGGCGTGCTGACCTCTCTATTAAGCCTAGGTCGGGTTGCGGCGTATTGTTTGGCCGAGGCCGGGCATGACCCAGGAAAGTGTGTCCGGCCGGAGTTAATCGAGCGTGGTGGGTAAGTTGGTGCACCCCTGCAGGGAAGAAAACATCTATCGATAGCCTGTCCTATGGTAACGGACACTTGGAGTTGTATCCCGATCGACACAACTAGAACTACATACTTGAGGTGATAACTGGATAGTATGGCTTTGGGATTGCTTTCTCGCAGGGAGTCAGAGAAAGGATCTCTGGCCGAGGTTGTTAACACTACTACTACTTTACTTTATGCTACTCTTATCTCTTCTGATGCTGCAAGATGCTTGGAGCTGCTTGAAGATGCTAGTCTTCGATAGGCTAGGCTTTCCCTTCTCTTCTGGCATTCTGCAGTCCAGTCCACAGATACAGCCCATTTCATTGATACCGATGCATATGTAGTGTAGATCATTGCTTGCGAGTACTTTGGTTGAGTACTCACGGTTGCTTTGCTCCCCCTTTTCCCCCTTTCTTCTTCTTTCCGGTTGATGCAACCAGATGTCGGAGCCCAGGAGCCGGATGCCACCGTCGATGCCTACTACTACGTGGAGACCGTCGACAACCAGGAGTAGTTATGAGGCTCCCAGGCAGGAGGCCTTGCCTTTTCAATCGTAGATGCTTTTGTGCAGGCCTTCTTAAGGCAAACTTGTTTAACTTATGTATGTACTCAGATATTGTTGCTTCCGCTGACTCGTTTGTATTCAAGCTGATGTATTCGAGCCCTCGAGGCCCCTGGCTTGTAATATAAAGCTTGTATTATTTTAATTTGTGTCTACAGTTGTGTTGTGATATCTTCCCGTGAGTCCTTGATCTTGATCATATACATTTGCGTGTATGATTAGTGTACGATTGAATCGAGGGCGTCACAAGCCCTTACAACTCCGGGCCGACTTCTGGGGAGAAGATGCTCGTGTGTCGCAAGCCGAGAACGACTTCTTGGCCCTATCCTTCTCCACGGAGGAGATCGACGAAGCGGTGGGAGCAATGAAGATTGACACTGCGCCTGGCCCGGATGGCTGGTCGGTCGCGCTCTTTTGCCGTTTCTAGTCTGCGCTTAAAGACCTTTTTTACGAGATTATTAATGGTTTTGCATTAGGTACGGTAGACGTTTCGCGCCTCAACTTTGGTGTCATCAGCCTCATCCCCAAAGTCAAAGGGGCCGACACTATTAAGCAGTACCGTCCCATCACTCTTATTAACGTGCCTTTCAAGATCTGCTCTAAGGCTTATGCGACCAGACTTGCCCCGGTAGCGCAGCGTGTTATCGATCATAGTCAGTCCGGTTTCCTCAAAGGCTGCAACATTCTCGAAGGGCCGGTAGTGTTGCAGGAGATTGTCCACGAGCTTAAACGCACTGGGCAGCCGACCGTGCTTCTTAAGCTCGACTTTGAGAAAGCCTACGACTGCGTGAACTGGGAGTTCACTCGCGAGGTCCTGACTCGAAAGGGATCCAAGCAAGGCTTTGTTCACCGCATCATGCACCTGGTCTCGGGAGGCCAGACTGCTGTGTCGATCAACGGAGAGGTTGGGAACTTCTTTCGCAACAAACGAGGCCTCAGGCAAGGGGACCCCTACTCGCCTCTGATCTTCAACTTTGTTGCGGACGCCCTATCAGCCATGGTTCATAAGGCTAAGGACGCCGGCCACATCCGCGGTGTTGTTTCTCACCTTCTCCCGGGTGGACTCACGCACCTTCAATATGCGGATGACACCTTACTGCTCTTTGAGCCTGACGATCATAGTGTAGCCTCAATCAAACTCATTCTCCTTGCGTTCGAAATCATTTCTGGCCTTAAGATTAATTTCCTTAAGAGCGAGGTGATTGCCATTGGGTTGGACCCTCTCCTCGCTGCCCGTATCGCCAACTTGCTTAATTGCAAGCTAGGGAGCTTTCCAATTAAGTACTTGGGCCTGCCTATCTCGGATAAACACATTTCTATCCTTGAATGGGAACCCCTGTACGGCAAGGTGGCGAACCGGGTTAGCCCTTGGCGCGGCCGGTTCCTCTCCTCGGCAGCCGGGCTGATCCTGACTAACTCCAGCCTCTCTTCCCTCCCTCTGTTCACAATGGGCATGTTCTTGCTGGCTGATGGGGTTCATGCCAAGCTCGATACCCCCCGGTCCAAGTTCTTTTGGGAAGGAACTGGGATCAAAAAGAAGTACCACCTGATCAAATGGGCCGCGCTTTGCCGCCCAAAGAAATTCGGGGGCCTTGGGATCCTTAACTCCAAATTCATGAATGTCGCGCTCCTCACCAAGTGGATTTGGAAACTTTCCCAAAACGAGCAGGGGCTTTGGGCGGACATTCTTCGCGCCAAATACTTTCCTGATGGGAATTTCCTCACTTCCAAAGTTAAGGGCTCACCTTTTTGGAATGGGATCCAGAAAGTTATGCCAGCCTACACGTTAGGAGCCAAGTTCTGCGTCAACAACGGTACCTCAACGCGATTTTGGCTAGACCATTGGTTTGGCACGGAACCCTTATGGCGGAGTCATTTCGCTGCCTACCAATTAGTCACTAACATTGATATACTTGTGGCTGACGCGCTTCGCTTCAATCGCCCGTTGTCTCCTTCAAAAGACCCATCCTCGCTAACGAACGAGCCTGTTGGGATGGGCTTGTTGCTGCTCTGGAGGGAGTGGTCCTCCGCCCTGAGGCCGACTCGGTCTCCTGGGCCCTCTCGCGCTCTGGGAAGTTCTTTGTCCAATCCCTTTACAACAAACTGACCGAGGGACCGACCCTGGACATAGCTAGGGGGCTATGGAAAGCATCTATTCCCCTAAAGATCAAAATTTTCTTATGGCAAATGTTTCGTGACCGCCTGCCCTCCTCTAATAACATCGCTCTTAGGAACGGGCCTTCCGATGGCTCTTGCGTGCTATGCGGACAGCACGAAGATGCCAACCACATCTTTTTTAACTGCTACCTTGCCCGCTTTGCTTGGAGTGCGGTTAGGGAGGCTTTTGATCAGAATTGAAACCCGCTCTCGGCTTCGGACCTTCGTGCTATCCTTGTCGCTCATAGGGGCGGTTTTGGGCGTGTGTTGTGGAGTTGTGTGGGTGCTTTGCTGTGGACCATCTGGACTACACGCAACAAGATGACTATTGAGCACAAATTTCCTTCTCACCCGGCTGACATTATTTTCAAATGCCACTTGTTCCTTCAGACATGGACGCCGTTGGGGAAACGGCGTGATGCGGACCGGATAACCGAGGCTATGGAGCGGATCGTTTGATCCAGATTGGCGCCCGCCACTAGCTTGCCGTTGGTTGCAGTCTTTTGGATTGGCCGTTTGCGCGCTGCAGCTTATTTCCATTTCCTCGCAGGCTTTGGCCGGTAGCATGTAACGTACCTTGGCTGTGGCCACTTTACTTTATGTTGTTCTGTGTTGAACTTGTTGGATTCTGCCTGTTTGTGGGCTTTATTAATTTAAAGCCGGACCCCTCCGGCGTCTTCGTTCTAAAAAAAAAAGCATGGAGATGAAGACGCGCGCACAAGGAACAAGAGTGGAGCTTCAAGTGGGGATGACATGATTTTGAAGCTGCCATAATGACGTATGAAGACTTGGACACAATATACAAGATGTCACTTCATGATTTTCATCCATAGTTTTCTATAGGTGTTGCGCCACCTTATTTTTGGGCCAGTCCCATGTAATTTCGAAATACCATATCATAGGTTGTTTTCGAGTCTGTATTGGTAGGGAAAACGACTTAGAAAGGATTTTAGTCTCACCTTGTCAAGGGTGGATGAAATTCTTTATTGTCTCACTATAAATACAGCCCTTAGGGTATCGTTTAGACTTGGGTTTTGTTTAGTTAAAAGTTAGCCATAGCAACTTTATGTACTTTGTTTGTGTCGAACAACCATGCCAAGACCATACAGAACCCCAACTTTCATCAATAATCATTATCTTTTATTTACAAAATTCAGATTGCAAATCTTAGTTCTTGCTTGTTCTTCGATTGCTTGCCGGGAATAGAGCTTCGTGGTCAGGTTGATCGTGGTCCGACATGGTCAATAACCTCTCGGAGTTGGTTTAGCGATTACTAAGGCGCAACATCATCGCATGTTTGTAGTCGAATCGTCGAAGTTGACTCCACAGAAATCAATAGTTACTATCTCATCGAAACATCAGGACAACTTTGCGCTATCGGCTCCAAAAGGCAAAATGAGGACCTCCAAGGGAAAGTGAGGAAGGTTTGCCAAGTACAAAAGGAGCAACAAGGAGGAGGAGAAGAAGACGGCACCCATTGTTCAAAAGTGAGCAAAAGCTCTCCGCACGGGGTCCTGCACCCCCATGCCCACAGGGTCAAGCCATAAGCTCTTTGGACACCCCATGCCCATGGGACCCGTGTGCAACCCCCCACCCCCCTTCTTGCCCACAAGTCTGCCTACGAGTAAATATCGGAATGTCCTTTGTACCCCTGACTTATGCCTCGTTCCCTAGGACCTATATAATTCGTACCTCCTTCATTTTCTAGAATTTAGCAAAGCATAAACTAGATCTTAAGAGCGCTTTGGTCATCTTAGAAGTTGGAGAAGAACTATCTCTCAAGACATCTATATCTCCTAGGGATTAGGGAATAACCACCCTTGTTACCCTTTATTTCCTTAGTTGTTCTTGGATCTAAGATGCATCTCTCGTATTGACTTCAGATTTGTAGATCTTGTCCTAGGTGTTGTTTCCCCTTTGCTTACCCTTGTTCTTGTGTTGCTTCCTCAAATCCACCTCCAAATCGTGAAGATCAGGCCACCTATGCGGTTTATATCACCAATGTTTAGTCCAGGATTCGGTCCACGTGTGGCCACAGTCCCACAATATGTGTGCAGTTGTAGGGATTAGTCCACCTTTCTTAGGGAGAAAAGTCATACTCAAACATATAAGCTCAGCCATCCAATGGTAGTAACTCTCGACCAATTGTTCTGCGTGAAGCCAGACTAAAACGCAACCCAGTTGCTACCCATATGGGGTTAGGTCGAAGTAGGGAGATCTAAGCAAGTTTAGAACTGGGACTGTTACAACAAACATGCTAGTAGTACTAGACTAAGGACCCTCCCTTTACTAACATCAGAATATGCGAAAACCCAAGTACTAGAAGAAATAAATGTGATCTACCTCGTTGAAGTCTTCCATGTGCAAGATCCGCTCTACAGATATTAGATACAAACGATCTTCATCTATCTCCTCCCCAAATTTGGTTTCCCACCTAGTAGACAGCTTCTGCGTAATTCAGTTCAGCACATTACAAGCCATTAGTCCAACTACACAAGAACTGAACAATCTGCCGTTCATAATGCATTAAGTTTTGAGAGACTAGAACTAACAGAAACATTCCAAATAAACTAAATGCTAACTTTTTCAGGAAGAGTCCAGAATCACGGCCAAGCAGTTCGATTTGCTCGTTCAAATACGCCATAACATTATCATTATTTTCGAGAAAACGCAAGGTTTGCGGCTCAATAGAATAGAGTAACAAATTGCAAGCCTAACACTAGGCCGAAACAACCAACCACTCAAGATAAGAACACAATCGACTGTCGCAAAACATGCGTTACAACTGGATGTCATCCACACAAGCGCACAGAACAGAGACCCCCAACACGAGAAGAGAGCATCTGACTCTGCGAAGAAGGGCAGAATTAGGTCGCTCTTGCATTTGAGGCGACATAGTTGATGACGTCGCAGACCACTGGCCACACACCGCCACGGGTGTCGAGGCCACGGTAACACCATATGCCACTTGTGTTATGAACGCCACACCACCACACATCTGCCAGCAGCCGTCAGTCAAGATCCATCGAGTGCCCCTATGTGACCAAGATGCCATGACATGGGATTCTCCGCAATCTGCTAGCCATGCCATCCATGGTATTCGTGCGGGTGTGATGCAGGCAGACCTACGAGCACGTTCGTCAACCTAGGGTCAGACAACCAAAAACAACACCTCAAGGGAGGGAGCGACATCGGCGATGCTGTCGGCATCCAATCCAACAAGCCATATCTAGGTTTTCACCCAGGATTAGACCACAAGGGACGGAGGTGGACTTGGGCTACTCAACGACTACGCCAAGGAGGAAACGACGCCCAAAGGCGTCGACATTGGCACAGACAAAGGTCATGCATGGCTTTTCTCGGAGCACCATGGCCACAACTCATGCATCAACAACAACCCTGCCAAGTCACAACAGCAAGATCCAATCTCTACCTACAATCACGCTCGCTAGATAACATGTATGGCCGCCACCCCGCCAACAGAGGCCAACACACGCCACGCATCAAAGATGAGCACGGACCAGCCACGACGCCATCCCTAGGAGCCAACCTGTGGCTAGAGGGCCCTTGCACTAGCCATCCCAGATCCACAACAAGGATGCCCAGATATGTGGTATGATGCTTGCACACACAACAACACCCACGGCCGTGCCAAGTAAAAATCAACGAAGACTACGAGGGAAGAGGACTAGCTGCGTGAATACGGGCGCAACGGGCAAGGTAATAAGGCACGCATCGCCGAACACTCGCGACACGCTGCCAATCACCATGTCAGAGCACCAACGAAGCCCGCCTCCAGTCGAGCACCGAGACGACGCAGCTACCTAAGGCAGTTACCATGCCAGGAGCATCTCCAACATCGCCTACCCACGCCGATCTCTCACCGGTCGTGGACCGAACCACTGTTCTTCTTGTCCTGACAGCCGTAAGAAACCTCCTCAAACCAACTAAGCTAAATATTGGCTGACTACTCACCGTCGTCGATTTCCGCTCAGTCGGCAAGGGGCCTTTGCAGCCACCATGCTCCCCTGGATCTGCCGACCACTACTAGCCAACCAGGAAAAAGGTTGCTCCTTTGCATCCATCATGCTTCCCAAGGCGAGGAGGGACATGAGAGAGGGGGAAGGAAGGAGGCAGCGGGGGCCCCGAGACTCGTGTCGGTTAGCCGGTCGACCTGATGTTGCCATCGGTAGACACGACCGCCAAAGCAAGGCCCGCCGCTCACCCTAGCCACCACAAGTGACGCCGCGCGGCAAGCCACGCGGCTGCCCCCGGCGACGAGTCCACGCCTCCCGCCCTTCGATCTGGGGTGGAGAGAGGCGGAGGCAGCGGCGTGGTGATTTTGGGGTTACATCCAAGGCGGGGAGAGGTGAACTAGGGGCGTTTGACTAGGGGGCGTGCAGCCACAACCAACAACATTCACCGACGCAGGAAGTCCATCGGCAACTGCAACGAGCTAAGAAACGCCCCGCGGCCGCCGTCATCAGTGCGGGCTTTGCCCGGCGGCCTCCTCCAGCAACAATGAGGGGGAAAGAGGGGCGGGGGATGCCGGCGGCGGGTAGGCTTTGGGGCGTCGCACGTGTCACCCAAAGGAAGAGGAAGAGGAGGCCCAAAGGAAGAGGAAGAGGAGGCCCGAGATGCAACCACGCCATAACATTATTGTGCCCAACATAGTATGTAAGCCCATACTTCTAGAGCAGAAAACTCCTTATGTAATCAACTGATAGTTCACAAGTGCAATGCGAAAATCTCCTTGGCAAGATGCGATAAAATAATTTTCTTACCTTCAGCTCATATTTATCACTAGGTTTAGTCAAGGCACCAAGAAAAGTACATTGTGGTGTCCTGGCTCCACTTTGCCGAAACTGCAGCACCAAAAGTAGAAGAAAAAACGGTGAGTATAATATGAAGATGATACATACTTTAGATGTCAAAGTTAGACTATGGGCCCGATATGATTTCGTAACAAACTTACGAACCACAATGAAGCAAAACAAAAAAGTGCTTATCGTGAAATGCAGCAATAAAATCGAAAGCAGTAAAGTAGTTGGGAATTTGGCCATTGGTTCAACAACAATACATAAATCAAGAGATCACTTCACATTCCAAAAGAATGAGATCTGAGGAACAAATTCACCACAGCTACACGGCTACCAATAGCAGACCAAAAGTGATAAGTAGAATGAATCAAATATCACTGGACACCCTACAATGTGGGAACATTCTCAAAATGACAAGAATCTAACACATCAAAGTCCAAACTGACACGGGAAATTCATAGGGTCAAAGTTTCAACTGCAAAACATCTCTTAGTTATATCCAACACCAGATGACAGAACAAATATACTTCAATATAAGGGAACGAAAAAAAAAACATCAAGACAAACCTCTGGAAGGATCATAATTCTTGTTTTTCAGTCACAGTGCAATTAACAGCGACAAAAACCGATTATATTCATCAGAGAAATTCTACAACAACAACAACAACAACAACAACAAAACATATAATCTTCGATCAAGTGTTGTCTTTCCAAAAAAGAAATAGTTATGTAGTTCTGATTAAGGGCACACAACTGCGTCTCCGAACTCTAGCTCGATATTCATCGCAAAATGAGCACCATGGACACTAGGAGCCTCCGAAAACAACATGACTTCGGTGTACTACTAGTGGGGAAATTATATCTTAACCCACATTTTATTCCCACGGGCCTTTGGTGGTCTTAATTGGCGCATAGCACGGTGGCGTCTTCGACTATGATGAAGTCGAACTGCCGCATTCCCTCACCTCAACGTGAAAACTTGCCCGCGCATCAGGCACGGTCACTCCCGCTGCGGCTAGGCAGAGCACGGGCGCGCCAGCGGCGTCGGCGACAAAACGAGCGCCGACACCGAGCGGCCAACCGTCGGCGCCCACGACGGACAGCGTCCCGGAAGGCGCGAGCTCAACCACCGTCCGCGCCACCTCGGCTGCCGACGGCTGGGTCCGCTGTGCCGACACCGACGATGCGGGGGACGATACCGCCGCGGCCTCTGCGACCACCCGGACTCCACGCCTCGCCGTTGAGACTGCGAGCGACGAAGCAGACGGCTTATTGAAGACGAGGGCGCCGCGGGAGGGGAGCGGCGAAGAGAGGAGGGAAGGAGATGTCAACGACATGGCGGAATTGGAGAACGTTTGGGTAGAGATTTCGTGGGGATATTGTAGGGGGTGAGATGGTAGAATAGGTCTCCAAACATTCTTTCCCAACGAAATTACGAGCGTTTTCCTTTTTGGGCGACGCTACGCGTCCCTTGACGGAAAGCGCTAAAATATCAACCACCTCTCATCCCATCCGATAAACACTGAATTAGGGCTCCTTTGATTTAAAGGAATTGCATAGGATTTTTAAAGAATTTAAACCCTTAAAATTTTTTTCTGTGATACTTGTTTGATTCGTAGAATTGGCATCTTTAGGAATTTTTCCATATGATCCATTTGTACTACATTTTGAAGGAAAATTTCCATCCACTTAAACCTCTTTGTAGAATTCCTTTGTTTTTTTATGCTATCAAACATTCTTTCAAATCCTGTAGAATACTATGGAACATGTCACCCTATTCATGCATTTTTTCTATTCCTTCATTTTGACAATCCTATGAATCAAAGAGGCCCTTAGTCATCAGATCTCCCCCAATCATGCGCGTCCCGAATTGCAACAAGCCGGTTGTTGCGCTTCTTCCTCCGATAGTGTGAAGCAAACGGTCCGTTTTGTTTTTCTAATTTTCTGTAACAATATTCTGGTTGTAAAATCTTCTCTTCTCTAAATTCCTGCAACAAGACCTTTGTTGCGAAACCTCCTTTTCTTTAATTTCCTGCAACAAGTTTGTTGTTGTAAAACTTTTTCTTCTTTGATTTTCTGTAACAAGACCCTCTTGTTGCGAAACCTATTCTTCTCTAATTTCTTGTAAGACGGGCTTTGTTATGAACCTCCTCTTCCCTAATTTCTTGCAACAAGTCAGCTTTTGCAAAACCTCTTCTCTAATTTTTTGCAACCAGACCCTTGTTGCAAAAATTGCAAACATACCTCCCGCCGTATCTAATTTTCTGTAACAAGATCCTTGTTGCAAAAATTGCAACAACAAAAATTGCAATAATATCTCCTGTCGCGTCGCGCATTGGTACGGTCGTCGTTCGCTGTCGTCGTTCCGCAACAACACCGTTGTTGCAGAAACTTGTTCCAAAGGTAGTACATGGCATGGCAGTGAACATAACACCGTATCTATTTTTTTACGTACAAAAAAGGTACTAGTAGCCAGTACTAACTACTAGTACATGGCATGGCAGTGTGTCTCCATTCTAAGAAATTATAAACAAATCAGTAGCATACGACAGTGGGCGTATGTGTAGCCTGAGAAAGAAAGAGCAGACAAAACGAGCAACGTGTTGGTTGGTTTCGCGGCGGCGGGTGAGCTCAGGAAAAAATAAGGACGTTGCAGTGGGCTCCCGCCTAGACACGTGGTTGGCAGGGGAGGCGGCTGATGCCTGCGCGTTATTAGTCGGCGGAAAGCGAGCGTTTTCCTTTTTTATTACTTCCTCCATAAACAAATCTATTCCCTCCGTCCGGAAATACTTGTTAGAGAAATGCATAAAAATGAATGTATCTAGTCTAGAACTAAAATATACCTAGATACATCCATTCCTCCGACGAGTATTTCCGGACGGTAGGGCTGCAAGAAAAGCTCGAGACTCATGAGCCGCTCGAGATCGACTCGTTTTTTTGGCTTGATTCGAGATCGACTCGAAAAGAAACGAGCTGAGTTTGAACACTTTATGTAGCTCGACCGAGAAATGAGCCGATCTTGAGCCAATATTAGCTCGCTCGATTTTAGCTCGATAACTCAACATGATATTATTATGTTAAATGATAATGCCACATATTAAATGAAAATAAGATAATTTGTTACCATATATGATGTTCATGAATTTTCTTCATTTTATTTACTAGCAAACATGTAAGCTTATTTAAGTGTAGCTGAGATTTAGGCCTAATTATGATACGTGATCGACTATGTGTTAAATATCCTATTGTCTTTGGAAAAAGTTCCCAACATATGCACCTTCATTTTCTTGTTTTTTGTCCATGAAGATCACCATTTATTGCTAGTTGGCCCAAAATACCAAGATGAGCCCTCCCTAGAATGACGAGATAGTCATAAATTTATAATTTTCACCATCTCATTTAGCTCGAAGCTAGCTCGAGATCGACTCAAGATCGTTACAAGCTGAGCATGAGTCATGTTTTACAGCTCGATCATGAGCTCACTCAGTTTGTGCTCGCTTGAATTTTAATATGAGTTGAGCTGAGTGAACACGAACTCGCTCGAACTCAACTCGTTTGCAGCCCTACCGGACGGAGGGAGTATAATACCTAAACAATTCATCCCCACTAATATATTTCTCTTGACATGCAACTTATCCACATCAGCAATAATCATGTAGCCATCCACCTCAGCTAATCTGCCACTTCATCAATTTTTTCTTTTATTTTTTCTGTCCTCTCAGCCATCGCACGTTTTTCCCCGAGAGATTTCCCATCACACCTATCCTCTTCCCCACGCCCGTGACCTCTTTCTTAACGCAGCGCCTCCTCTGCTTCCGAATCGCAACCTCATGGCTTCTCCCCCACTTCATCTTCTCCAAATTATTTATTAAATCGTGGCAGTGGAAGGGATGCATCTCTTTATTTAGCGATCAATTGATCACATCAGAGCTATGAGGCGGAGAGGTCAAGGTGCAGACTGGTGCCGAGGTGGAGCGCCGGCTAGGAGCAGCGACCTCCTCCTCAGTGGTCATGTTTGATCTGTTGGCGTCGCTGCTCGTAGCCATGGATTCCTCCTCCCACCGGTGACAGCATCAGGCCACACCCCGCCGCAGACTGCACCTTCCTCGATCCGGGTACATTGGTGAGAGAGCCCAGCGGGTGTGTTCCCCACCATATCCCGCCTTACGTGGCGAAAACAGAGCGGAATTGTCCTGTCCAATAATCTTAGCAGACAACCATGCCGACCCCCGCGATCGCTGGAAGCACGACAAGGAGAGGGATGACTCCTGCCATCATCAAATTCTGAAGTGAGGAGTTGTGCCAGCCCCTTTTGCAACCGAGCTTAGCTGGCCTCGCTCCCTTCCCGAGCTTCCAAATTTCGCTTCAATGCAGCCCAAAGAAAAGGTGAGAAATATATGAGATTTTGTTCTGCTGCATCATTGGAAATTTTCATCCAAAATCTGCTGGGTGTCGTAGAATAGAATTGTGAGCATCCAGCATTTGATAAGGTGAGAATACTGTACTGTGTTTTTCTGAAGATGTTGTGTTCAGAACTTTTGCCATGGTATTTTGTACAAAGTCCTCATTGTTGTAGTTCAATTAGAAACAAGCAACTAATTGTGTTTGCTTAATTCTTGGTTAATCACAACAATAACCTACAAAAGCAAATAATTTTATTACCATGGTTTTGACGTCTTATCAGCTGATTGCTGTTTTAGAGGATGATGACAGGGAGACACCGGTGATAGCAAAATAATTCTTAGGATAATATAGCGGAAGGACCAAAGAATCAAGTACAGTACAAAGGTAATGTTGTATACTTCATGCTCTTATGGAGAAAACACGTTGACTGATTGATTCATCTATTCATCAAGCCGTCATAGTTTCATTCAGTTTGATATGCACACTTACAGTTCGGGATATAGCGATTTTGTACTAGAGATATTGATCAACAAGAATTCGTGTTATCTATAGCAATTGCAGTGTTCATGTATCACATAATATAAATCGAGTCGGAGCTGCTGGAATTCTACATTTTAATAGAATATTTCATATTTCTTTTGGTTTTCTTCTTCCTATTAGGCAAAATTAGCATATGCATGTATGGCCTTATATTAGCTACCTTACCACAATTTATTGCACCTTTCTTTGGTAGAAATCCATGACGGTCGATTCATGGCACATATGAACATCCATGTACTTCAAACAATTGGGTTATCATGTATATCCTTGTTTTCCACCATGGATGGTTAAACACTGAGAAGTTATATTGTGACATATAATAATGTAAGGATTTTCTGTAACCTGAAGCCCTCTTACTGGATTAGCTTCGAGAGGTATGCTGTTATCAACTTTGAAGCCCTTTTAATTACAGAACGGTATATACTTTTGTTAAGCATGTTTTCCGTTCACTTGCATTTCATAAAATATTTATTAACTTGACTTGACATATATGTTCTTTTAGGAGGGAGGAAGGTTTAGATGTTCTGTATTGAGAATGTTAGTTGCATCTACATGGCTGTAGTGTATTAGTATCTCAGTTCACTGTCTTCTAATAATGATGGTTGCAAATTATTAGCAATCTCAAGTGCCAATAGTAGCAGTCATTCATGGGTGCCATTCAGCTGGTAAGACGATATTGCTTTTACTCTGATGGTGTCAAAGTCACTATATGCAAAGATTTGTAGGTAATTGTGTGCTGAAAGTTTCTCTATAATTTGCTTGCATTCTTCTACGGTGTCACTTAATGTTGTAACCTGAAAGTGCACATAATTTATCGCTTCATGTTGTGTTTGTTTTTCATCTTGCATTCTGTTTGTCCTTCGCAAGTTAAGTTTTCATGCTTATTCCACTAAGGGCTATAGTTTCTCTTCTGTTATTCATGTTATCAAGATATTGGCTAATTTGAGTCTAAGCAGAAAGAAGCTGGCTGGCCAAGTTCATTCTTGATTAAAATGTTATACTATTGAGCCAAAACATGATAGGTATTTAGGGGCAGTGATTTTATGTTCGGATTTCGTTCACATGTATTTCAGGAGGGAAATTGCGCAACAAGAAATCCTTCTGTTTGATCATTAACTGTTCCACCACTATTACTGAGCTTCGTAAAGAGTCAAAATTGCCGATAGTTCAAGAGTTGTATTTTAGTTTTGATTGCACAGAAAGTAACCTACTCAATATTGCCAAAATTATCACATTCATACTTTGATGCAATATCTAAAAATTATCAGTCAAACATCCCGCAACAATATCCCGCAGCAACGCGCGGGGTATCATCTAGTATAAGAACGTTTCAACGCTCTTATATTTGTTTATAGTGGTAGTTATGACGCCCTCGATTCAATCGTACACTAATCATACACGCAAATGTGTACGATCAAGATCAAGGACACACGGGAAGATATCACAACACAACTCTGGACACAAATTTAAAATAATACAAGCTTTATATTACAAGCTAGGGGCCTCGAGGGCTCGAATACATAAGTTCGAATACACAAGAGTCAGCGGAAGCAACAATATCTGAATACATACATAAGTTAAACAAGTTTACCTTAAGAAGGCTAGCACAAAAGCAACAACGATCGAAAAGGCAAGGCCTCCTGCCTGGGAGCCTCCTAACTACTCCAAGTCGTCAGCGGCTGTCACGTTGTAGTAGGCACTCTCGGGGTAGTGGTAATCATCAGTGGTGTCGTCTGGCTTCTGGGATCCATCATCTGGTCGCAACAATCGGGTATGGGGGAAAAGAGGTAGCAAAGCAGCCGTGAGTACTCATCCAAAGTAATCATCCAAAGTATTCGCAAGACTTACATCAGATCTAAACTAAGTATGCATCTGTATCAAGGAAAATGGGCTGTATCTGTGGACTAAACTGCAGAATGCCAGAAGAGAAGGGGAAAGCCTAGTCTATCGAAGACTAGCATCTTTAAGCATCTTGCAGCATATAGAAGAGTACAGATCGACATAATGCAAAGTAGTAATAGAGTTATCAACCTCGGCCTAAGATCCTTTCTCGACTCCCTGCGAGAAAGCAATCCCAGAGCCGTACTATCCATTTCTCACTCACAATTCATTTCTCATCGCAAGTATCTAGTTCTAGTTGTATCGATCGGGATACAACTCCAAGTGTCCGTTACCATAGGACAGGCTATCGATAGATATTTTCTTCCCTGCAGGGGTGCACCAACTTACCCATCACGCTCGATTAACTCCGGTCGGACACACTTTCCTGGGTCATGCCCGGCCTCGGCCAAACAATACGCCGCAACCCGACCTAGGCTTAATAGAGAGGCCAGCACGCCGGACTAAACCTATGCCCCCAGGGGTCATGGGTCATCTCCCCGCGGGAACTCCTGCATGTTGCGTACGCGGCTGGTGAGCAGACCTAGCTACCTCCTTAAACAAGGCAGGAGCTTACGCAGTCCAACCCGGTGCGCGTCGCTCAGTCGCTGATGCCTATTAAACTTCGGCTGATGTATACAACGCAGAACGCCCATACAATGCCCACGTGATGGTTAGTGCTATCAGGCCAGAGGCCTCTCGATCAAATATCCAAATCATAGTGGATTAGGAGCACGCGGTAACGAGCAGAGACTCACGATCGATGTGACCCCGTCGCCCCGTCTCGAGTACTTGTGGAGAGGGCTAAGAATGCCCGGCCACGCCTCGTAAGTATCTCACGGGCACCTTCGAGGTCAATCCGACTCCACATCACTCGCTATTAAGCTCGCGCGGGTACCCCTCAGGGCCGACCCGTCTTTAGTAACATGGCTCAGTGCAAAGTCATAGTAACCATAGTAACTGTGTGTCTAACACCAAGGGGAAAACCCGAGGAATCACCCCCGGTGAATCCCACTCGATGTTATCATCAAGGTGAACGTAAGAGGATCCACCCTCGAGGTTCTCATTTGATGGGTTGCACGACAGAGCCGTAACGGAAGTGGTTAAGGAGGAAATCACCCTTGATGACCTCGACCGTATAGCTACACTATAGAGATCTCATCAGGAGTGATGTAAGAGCTTCCACCCTCGGCACTCGATGGTAACTCTGTAGAGTCATACAACTAGGGGGGTGATGTGCAGTGTCGGAGCCTGGACATCGATCACGTGATCGAGTCATCGAACATAAAGCGGGGCAACTGGACAAGGTGGGGGTCACTGATGGATCACTAACCAACCTATACTAAGTAGTTTAGGATAAGCATGTAAGGTATGAAAGCAGGTAACAAAAACAGGCTATGCATCAGAGTAGGATCATACAGAAAGCAGTAGCAGTTCTAATGCAAGCATGAGAGGGAAAGAAATGGGCGATATCGGAATGCTCAAGGGGGGTTGCTTGCCTGGTTGCTCTGGCAAGGAGGGGTCATCGTCGACGTAGTCGATCACAGGGGCAACATCGGTCTCGGGGTCTACCAGAGAGATGAGGGGGAAGAAACAGTAAATACAGAGCAAACAATGCATCACAAGGCATAACATGACGATAGGCAGAGCTAGGGTTGTCCTAACGTAGTACTACACGTTGTAGACGGAGGGGATAAACATCCGAGGATGAATCCCCGGCGTTAGACGAATTCCGGACAGATGAAAGAGAGGGGACGGTTCCATGTTCAGCATGCTAGGGGCATGTGACAGGTGAATGGACCGCGCATTCGGATTCGTGGGATTTTTCTGAGCAACTTTCATATAGAAAACATTTCCATCGGGGTTATGAATTTTTTTCTATGATTTTCTAAAGACTTAAACAATATTCTGGAATTATTAAATTAACAGAAAAGAGAATATGATGTCAGCATGACATCGGAGTGATGTCAGTAGGTCAACTGGTCGGTTGACCAGTCAAACCAAACAGGTGGGTCCAGTGGGACCCACATGTCATTGTCAGGGGCACTAACATGGGGGTTTAGACTAACTAAATGGGTTAATTAGTGGGTGGGGCCCAGCAGTCAGTGACTATTTAGTTAACTAACTTAATTAATGAAATAATTAACATTTTAATTATTTACAAAAAGTTTTAAACGACGCGGGCCCGCGTTGTCAGTGGTAGTAGCTGCCACATCAGCGCAGTTGACTTCAGTCAACATGGCAGATTGGGGCCCCAGGCCCACAGGCAGTGACCCAGGGGCGGGCCCCGGTGTGCCAGCTCAGAGGAGCCGCCGGAGTAGCTCCGGCGAGCTCGCGCGCAGCGGCCGAACACCGGCGAGCGTCGGGATTCGCCTACGGGGCACCATATCGAGCGTCGTATCTTGCGTTCGAAAGAGGAGAGTGCCCCATGACTATCTACGGCGTCGGAATGCGCGGGGGGTGGCCGGAAATGACGGCGGCGATCACATCGGCGGACGGCCGGAGTCGGGCGTGAGAGGAAACGGCGACACAGCACGCTAGCGAGTGAACTGAGAGGCCAGGGCGAGACGGTCCGTGAGGCGGCGAATGCAACGGGCGCTGGCCCGTGACCATTTGGTCATCGGAGGCACGGCGACGACGAGCGCAGGCGGCGACGACGTTTCGGGTGTGCATGGAAACAACGACTCCGGGCACGGAGAGCAGCGGCAAGTGGCGCGTTCGAATCCTACGGCTACGGCGAGCACGACTGCGAGCTCAGCCGAGCTCGACAGCGTCCGTGGTGATAGCAGCATCAACGACGACGAAGCTCCGTTTGGGCAAACATGGTGCGGCGGCTACGGGCGGCGACAGGCAGCGTAAGAGAGGACGAGAAGGAAGGCATGGATCACCGAGCGGTCACGAAAGACCCTTGGTGGTTTAGGAGCAGCAGAGTTGACGGCGCTCGTCGGAGACGCGCTGGGGATCCGAGGAAGAAGATGAGGCCGGGGCAGCGTCCGCAGGCACGCCGGCATCCTGCGGCTCGCCAGGGAGGCGTAGTCGAAGGAGGTGGAGCGAGCGAACACATCGGATAGGTGCGGAGGTCGCGAGTTCTACGGCGGCGAGGCCATGGCGACGCTCGGATGCGGTGGGGAACGAGGGGGAGTGCAAGGAGGGGTCTGGTGGGAGAGGGAGAGGCGGAGCGGGCGGACAGTGGAGAGCGGGGGGGGGGGGGGGGGGGGGGGGGGGGGGGGGGGGGGGGGGGGGGGGGGGGGGGGGGGGGGGGGGCGAGAGGACCGAGGCGGCGGGGATCCTTATCCCCTCGGGGCGGCGCCGGCGAGCTGGTTGGACGGGGACGGCCCGGGCGGGTGCCCGATCGGCTGTACAGGAGAGGGAGGTGACCGGGAGGGGGGATGGGTTAGCTGGGCCGGATGGGCCGGTCTAGTTGGGCTAAGGCCCAGGGGAATTAGTGGGGGAGGGGGCCTTTCTCCTTCCTCTCCCTTTTCTCCTTTTCTTTTTCTTTTCTCTTAAAGCTTTTCCGTTTTAGCTATTTTAGGCCACATAGGCATTTTGCAAAAATATTGGTTCACCACCAATATTACCAGGAGAATAATTTACACATGATGAACATTTTAGTTTTCATGTTTGAGCATTTTTGAAATTCACTTAGGATTTGATTTTGAATCAGAAACTAGAATAATGAAAGAGATAGAGGACAATGATGACCAAACACTTGTTTAGCAAAATGATTAGCTTAACCCCAGGGGTTACTGTAGCATCATTACACCGGGGTGTTACAACTCTCCTCCTCAAAAAGAAATTCTCATCCCGAGAATTAAGAGGTAGAAGGGAACAGGTCGGGGTATTCAGCACGGAGGTTATCCTCGCGTTCCCAAGTGGCTTCATCTTTAGAATGATTTGACCATTGCACTTTGAGGAACTTGGTAACCTTCTGGCATGTTCGACGTTCAGCTTCTTCAAGAATGCAGATCGGATGCTCCTTGTATGTGAGATCATCTTGAACTTCAATCAATTTCGGATCCACTTCATGTTCCGGATCCTTGAAGCATCGACGCAGTTGCAACACGTGGAAGACATCATGGACGTGAGAGAACTGAGGTGGCAACTCCAATTGATAAGCCACCAGTCCACGACGGACGAGGATGCGGAAGGGACCAATGTAACGCGGAGCTAGCTTGCCCTTAACTCCGAACCGATGAGTGCCTCTCAAAGGAGTGACACGCAGATAAGCTTGTTCACCAGGTTGATAAGTTAAACCCCAATGTTTTCTGTCATAGTTGCTCTTCTGACGGGACTGGGCCGCCTTGAGATTATCCCGGACAATACGAACCTGCTCTTCAGCTTGTTGAATAATGTCTGGACCAATCAGCGTCCATTCCCCAGTTTCTGACCAATTCAGAGGGATTCGTCACTTACGTCCATAAAGCACTTCAAAGGGTGCCATCTTCAAGCTGGCTTGATAGCTGTTGTTATAAGAGAACTCCGCATAAGGGAGAGATTCTTCCCACTTCTTACCGAAAGAAATAACACAAGCTCGAAGCATGTCTTCAAGAATTTGATTGACTCGCTCGACTTGGCCTTGGGATTGGGGATGATAAGCAGTGCTCCAGGTAATATGAGTTCCCATTGCCTCTTGGAAACTATCCCAGAACTTTGAAGTGAATATACTGCCACGGTCTGAACTGATCTCCTTCGGAATGCCGTGGAGTGACACAATTCGGGAGATATACAAGTTTGCTAATTGACTAGCAGTGATAGTCTCCTTGATTGGCAAAAAGTGAGCAACCTTCGAGAATTGGTCGATGACGACAAAGATAGCATCGTTACCTTTCTGAGACTTGGGAAGGCCAGTGACAAAGTCCATCTGAATCTTATCCCGTTTCCATTCAGGAATAGGGAGAGGGTGCAGAAGTCTAGCCGGTTTCTGATGTTCTGCTTTGACGCGACGACAAACGTCACATTCTTCAATATATCGAGCAATGTCTTGCTTCATCTTAGACCGCCAATACTTTTGACGAATGTCCAAGTACATCTTGGTACTTCCCGGATGAATAGAGAGAGGGGTGTCATGCGCTTCTTTCATCACCTTCTCTGTCATAAGCTCGAATCGGGGTACCACAATGCGATCTCTGAAGTATAAGGTTCCATCTTCATCAAGTGAAAAATCTTTGGATTTCTCTAAGGCAAGATCCCTTTTCATCAGATTAACATGAGCATCTTTGGCTTGAGCAGACTTAATTGCTTTCAGAAGAGTTGGTTCCAGGACAAGGTTATTCAGAGAACCCTGTGGAACTAGTTGAATTTTCAGCTTGCATAGCTCTTCATAAAGGCGGGGTTGAGCTTTGTAGACCATGTGATTATTGCAATAAGACTTACGGCTCAGGGCATCGGCCATTACATTAGCCTTACCAGGGGTATAGGATATACCGCAGTTGTAGTCAGCAATAGCTTTCATCCATCGCTGCTGAGGGAGGTTTAGATTTGGCTGAGTAAACAAATACTTCAGACTCTGATGATCAGTGAAGATCTCGCAACGATTACCGAGAAGGTATTGTCGCCATAGCTTCAGTGCATAGATAACCGCAGCAAGCTCAAGGTCATGAACTGGGTAGTTCTCTTCATGAGGACGCACTTGACGAGAGGCATAAGCAATCACTCCGCGCTCTTGCATTAGGACACAGCCCAATCCTTGACGTGAAGCATCGCAATAGATGACAAAGTCCTTGCGAGAATCAGGGGGAGCAAGCACTGGGGCAGATGTCATCTTGTCTTTGAGTGCCTGGAAACTTTCCTGACATTTGTCTGTCCAATCGAACTTAACGCCTTTGTGAAGCAGATTGGTTAGTGGCTTGGCGATCTTGGAGAAGTTCTCGACAAAGCGGCGACAATAGCTGGCTAGTCCGAGAAAGCTTCTAACTTGCTTGACAGTTTTCGGAGGGGTCCAGTCAAGAATAGCCTGAACGCGCTCTGGGTTGACGGCAATACCATCCTTGGAGATTACATGACCAAGGTAGGTGACTTTGGGTAACCAAAATTCGCACTTGGAATACTTGGCATAAAGTTGATGTTCTCGAAGCTTTTCTAGAAGAAGTCGAAGATGTTCAGCATGTTCTTCTTTGTTCTTCGAATATACCAGAATATCATCCAGATAGACTACGACGAACTTGTCGAGGTAATCCATGAATATGTAGTTCATCAGACGAGAGAATGCGGCTGGAGCATTGGTCAAGCCAAAAGACATGACAGTGTACTCGTAAGAACCATAACGAGTGACGAATGCGGTCTTTGGAATATCCTCTTCACGAACACGGATTTGGTGGTAACCTAACCTCAAGTCGAGTTTAGAGAATATCGATGAACCAGCCAGTTGATCATACAGATCATTGGTCCAAGGAAGGGGATATTTGTTCTGAATTGTAGCTTGGTTGATAGGACGATAGTCTTGGACCAAACGGTTCGTTCCATCCTTCTTCTTTACAAAGTGAGAAGGTGCTCCCCAAGCTGAGTAACTTGGACGAATGAAACCACTTCGAAGAGATTTGTCGATTTCCTCCTTAAGTTCAAGGAGTTCATGAGGCGGCATCTTGTAGGGTCGTTTGGCAATAGGAACGGTGCCTGGTTTCAAGTCAATGACGAACTCGACAGCCCGAGTAGGAGGTATTCCTGGAAGTTCTTCTGGAAAGATGTCTAGGAAGTCGCGAACAACTGGGATCTTTTCAATTCCCTCAAGAGGTGCTGTGTTCAACGCATTCAAAGCATAAAGTCGTGCTTCAGCGTTTTGAACAAGTTGAGCGTGGTAGCTTACTATCTCATCGAAAGGATGTAGGAGGTGAACGACCTTGGTGGCGCAAATGATAGAAGCAGTATGCGCTTTCAACCATTCCATTTCCAGAATGAGGTCAATATTGGAAGACTCCAGAATAATGGGAGAAACAAGGAATTCCAACCCTTCAATCTCAACGGGAACGTTGCGACCAATCATGGTAGTTTGACATCGACCCGCAGGGGTGCGTACCACTATCGGAGTGTTCATGGGCTCGCATCGAATGTCGTGTGTGTATGCAAACTTTTCTGACATGAATGAATGTGATGCTCCTGAATCAAATAAAACGGATGCTGGTACTGTATTAACAAGGAGAGTACCCATCATAGCAGCAGACTGGTCTTGAGCTTCATTCAGATCAATGTTGTTAGCCTTCCCACGACCATATGGTCTGGCATTATGGTTGCGGGGTTGATTGATACCACGAGCATTAGAAGGCAGAGCCAGCTGATTCTGATTCTGAGGGCAGTTCCTGGAGTGGTGACCCGGAAGGCCACACTTGAAGCACAGACCATCATTGGGATTGGGAGCAGAAACTTGGGGTGGTACAGCCCGAAGGGGCTGCCTCTATGGTGGAGGGGGAAAACGCGGAGCAACATAGGACTGTCTTGGTGTTGGTGCAGTTGGACGATACAAGCTATGGGGAATCCATATCCGACGCTTCTGTGTTGACGGGCTCGAAGATGAGCCAGCATCACGGCTGCGCCTAAGGGATCCCCGGTGTTCCTGAAGACCAGTCTCAACCTGAATAGCCTTGTTCACCAAGGTGGCGAAGTTGGCAAAGTCATGAGCGAGCAGTGCTAGCTTAATATCAGGGTGAAGTCCATCACTGAACTTTTCTTGCCTACGAGCATCAGTTGCAATGTCTTCTTCAGCATAACGAGACAAGTCCAGAAATTCCCGCTGATAAGCATCTACAGTATTGTTGCCTTGGGTGAGGTTGCGGAACTCTCGCTTCTTCCTGTCCATGATTCCCTAAGGAATGAAGCGGGCACGGAAAGCAGCTTGGAAATCCGGCCAAGTGATGACCGTTCCAGCAGGCATGGTACACCTGTGGCTGTTCCACCATTGAGCAGCGGGACCCTTCAGAAAGAAAGATGCAAAGGTGACATAGCTAGCAGAGGCCACACTAGCAGACTCCATTTCATACGTGATGTTGCAGAGCCAGTCATCAACATCAAGGGGTTGAGTTGAGCTGCGGTAAATAGTTGGGTTGAGACGAAAGAAGTCCTGCAGAGTTCCTGGGGTTGGCTGTTGATTCATGTTCGGACGAGGAAACTAAGCCATCATTCCTTCCATGAACTGGCGGTTCAGCTCAAATTGTTGCATCATTCCAGCAAAGAATTCGGGCGGTGGTGGATCGTTGGCACCACAGCCACGACCAGCGGGTCTAACCATCCTTCTAACATGTAACAGGGGGTAGTTTAGCATTGAGCATTGTAAAAACAAGGATCATTCATGATGAAACATGCATAATGAGAGAGGTACGATGGATACCACTTCGTTGTCATCACGACAGTGTGTGTACTATCCAGAATACTACTCTAAGGAAAAACTATGGCTTATCCAGCTTTGGGGTGAATGTGGTCACGGGATCCTAATGTTAGAATTAGTAAAACCATTGTAACCCGAATAGAAGAGAGATCAGAGTCCCAGAGTAAAGATCGAGGAGTAAAAGATCCTAATACCACCCATATGGCGACGTGGGCCCGTAAGACACACAACCATGTTAGTAAAAGTTTTTGTAGTGACTAGACTCAACTTCGGCCAAGGAGTTGGAAAGGGGGCTACCTACAGGCAGTCAGCTCTGATACCAACTTGTGACGCCCTCGATTCAATCATACACTAATCATACACGCAAATGTGTACAATCAAGATCAAGGACTCACGGGAAGATATCACAACACAACTCTGGACACAAATTTAAAATAATACAAGCTTTATATTACAAGCCAGGGGCCTCGAGGGCTCGAATACATAAGCTCGAATACACAAGAGTCAGCGGAAGCAACAATATCTGAGTACATACATAAGTTAAACAAGTTTGCCTTAAGAAGGCTAGCACAAAAGCAACAACGATCGAAAAGGCAAGGCCTCCTGCCTGGGAGCCTCCTATCTACTCCAAGTCGTCAGCGACCGTCACGTTGTAGTAGGCACTCTCGGGGTAGTGGTAATCATCAGTGGTGTCGTCTGGCTCCTGGGATCCGTCATCTGGTCGCAACAATCGGGTATGGGGGAAAACAGGTAGCAAAGCAGCCGTGAGTACTCATCCAAAGTACTCGCAAGACTTACATCAGATCTAAACCAAGTATGCATCTGTATCAAGGAAAATGGGCTGTATCTGTGGACTAAACTGCAAGATGCCAGAAGAGAAGGGGAAAGCCTAGCCTATCGAAGACTAGCATCTTCAAGCATCTTGCAGCATATAGAAGAGTACAGATCGACATAATGCAAAGTAGTAATAGAGTTATCAACCTCGGCCTGAGATCCTTTCTCGGCTCCCTGCGAGAAAGCAATCCCAGAGCCGTACTATCCATTTCTCACGCACAATTCATTTCTCATCGCAAGTATCTAGTTCTAGTTGTATCGATCGGGATACAACTCCAAGTGTCCGTTACCATAGGACAGGCTATTGATAGATATTTTCTTCCCTGCAGGGGTGCACCAACTTACCCATCACGCTCGATTAACTCCGGTCGGACACACTTTCCTGGGTCATGCCCGGCCTCGGCCAAACAATACGCCGCAACCCGACCTAGGCTTAATAGAGAGGCCAGCACGCCGGACTAAACCTATGCCCCCAGGGGTCATGGGTCATCTCCCCGGGAACTCCTGCATGTTGCGTACGCGGCTGGTGAGCAGACCTAGCTACCTCCTTAAACAAGGCAGGAGCTTACGCAGTCCAACCCGACGCGCGTCGCTCAGTCGCTGACGCCTATTAAACTTCGGCTGATGTATACAACGCAGAACGCCCATACAATGCCCACGTGATGGTTAGTGCTATCAGGCCAGAGGCCTCTCAGATCAAATATCCAAATCATAGTGGATTAGGAGCACGCGGTAACGAGCAGAGACTCACGATCGATGTGACCCCGTCGCCCCATCTCGAGTACTTGTGGAGAGGGCTAAGAATGCCCGGCCACGCCTCGTAAGTATCTCACGGGCACCTTCGAGGTCAATCCGACTCCACATCACTCGCTATTAAGCTCGCGCGGGTACCCCTCAGGGCCGACCCGTCTTTAGTAACATGGCTCAGTGCAAAGTCATAGTAACCATAGTAACTGTGTGTCTAACACCAAGGGGAAAACCCGAGGAATCACCCCCGGTGAATCCCACTCGATGTTATCATCAAGGTGAACGTAAGAGGATCCACCCTCGAGGTTCACATTTGATGGGTTGCACGACAGAGCCGTAACGGAAGTGGTTAAGGAGGAAATCACCCTTGATGACCTCGACCGTATAGCTACACTATAGAGATCTCATCAGGAGTGATGTAAGAGCTTCCACCCTCGGCACTCGATGGTAACTCTGTAGAGTCATACAACTAGGGGGGTGATGTGCAGTGTCGGAGCCTGGACATCGATCACGTGATCGAGTCATCGAACATAAAGCGGGGCAACTGGGACAAGGTGGGGGTCACTGATGGATCACTAACCAACCTATACTAAGTAGTTTAGGATAAGCATGTAAGGTATGAAAGCAGGTAACAAAAACAGGCTATGCATCAGAGTAGGATCATACAGAAAGCAGTAGCAGTTCTAATGCAAGCATGAGAGGGAAAGAAATGGGCGATATCGGAATGCTCAAGGGGGGGTTGCTTGCCTGGTTGCTCTGGCAAGGAGGGGTCATCGTCGACGTAGTCGATCACAGGGGCAACATCGGTCTCGGGGTCTACCAGAGAGATGAGGGGGAAGAAACAGTAAATACAGAGCAAACAATGCATCACAAGGCATAACATGACGATAGGCAGAGCTAGGGTTGTCCTAACGTAGTACTACACGTTGCAGACGGAGGGGATAAACATCCGAGGATGAATCCCCGGTGTTAGACGAATTCCGGACAGATGAAAGAGAGGGGACGGTTCCATGTTCAGCATGCTAGGGGCATGTGACAGGTGAATAGACCGCGCATTCGGATTCGTGGGATTTTTCTGAGCAACTTTCATATAGAAAACATTTCCATCGGGGTTATGAATTTTTTTCTATGATTTTCTAAAGACTTAAACAATATTCTGGAATTATTAAATTAACAGAAAAGAGAATATGATGTCAGCATGACATCGGAGTGATGTCAGCAGGTCAACTGGTCGGTTGACCAGTCAAACCAAACAGGTGGGTCCAGTGGGACCCACATGTCATTGTCAGGGGCACTAACATGGGGGTTTAGACTAACTAAATGGGTTAATTAGTGGGTGGGGCCCAGCAGTCAGTGACTATTTAGTTAACTAACTTAATTAATGAAATAATTAACATTTTAATTATTTACAAAAAAGTTTTAAACAACGCGGGCCCGTGTGTCAGTGGTAGTAGCTGCCACATCAGCGCAGTTGACTTCAGTCAACATGGCCAGATGGGGCCCCAGGCCCACAGGCAGTGACCCAGGGGCGGGCCCCGGTGTGCCAGCTCAGCGGAGCCGCCGGAGTAGCTCCGGCGAGCTCGCGCGCAGCGGCCGAACACCGGCGAGCGTCGGGATTCGCCTACGGGGCACCATATCGAGCGTCGTCTCTTGCGTTCGAAAGAGGAGAGTGCCCCATGACTATCTACGGCGTCGGAATGCGCGGGGGGTGGCCGGAAATGATGGCGGCGAGCACATCGGCGGACGGCCGGAGTCGGGCGTGAGAGGAAACAGTGACGCAGCACGCTAGCGAGTGAACTGAGAGGCCAGGGCGAGACGTCCGTGAGGCGGCGAATGCAACGGGCGCTGGCCCGTGACCATTTGGTCATCGGAGGCACGGCGACGACGAGCGCAGGCGGCGACGACGTTCGGGTGTGCATGGAAACAACGACTCCGGGCACGGAGAGCAGCGGCAAGTGGCGCGTTCGAATCCTACGGCTACGGCGAGCACGACTGCGAGCTCAGCCGAGCTCGACAGCGTCCGTGGTGATAGCAGCATCAACGACGACGAAGCTCCGTTTGGGCAAACATGGTGCGGCGGCTACGGGCGGCGACAGGCAGCGTAGAGAGGACGAGAAGGAAGGCATGGATCTCACCGAGCGGTCACGAAAGACCCTTGGTGGTTTAGGAGCAGCAGAGTTGACGGCGCTCGTCGGAGACGCGCTGGGGATCCGAGGAAGAAGATGAGGCCGGGGCAGCGTCCGCAGGCACGCCGGCATCCTGCGGCTCGCCAGGGAGGCGTAGTCGAAGGAGGTGGAGCGAGCGAACACATCGGATAGGTGCGGAGGTCGCGAGTTCTACGGCGGCGAGGCCATGGCGACGCTCGGATGCGGTGGGGAACGAGGGGGAGTGCAAGGAGGGGTCTGGTGGGAGAGGGAGAGGCGGAGCGGGCGACAGTGGAGAGCGGGGGGGGGGGGGGGGGGGGGGGGGGGGGGGGGGGGGGGGGGGGGGGGAGGACCGAGGCGGCGGGGATCCTTATCCCCTCGGGGCGGCGCCGGCGAGCTAGTTGGACGGGGACGGCCCGGGCGAGCGCCCGGTCGGCTATACAGGAGAGAGAGGCGACCGGGAGGGGGGATGGGTTAGGTGGGCCGGATGGGCCGGTCTAGTTGGGCTAAGGCCCAGGGGAATTAGTGGGGGAGGGGGCCTTTTGTAACACCCTCGATGCGACTATAGCTCCCACGTGTCGAGGCACGACTTAGAGACATAATCGCATTGAAGGCATATGTCGCAAGTTAGGCAATCTTCACAACATCCCATGTAATATGATAATAAAAGGGGAGATAACATAGTTGGCTTACACTCGCCACGTCAATCAAGTACATAAATAACATTACATCATCCAAACACTCATGGCCCGACTACGGCGCCAAAATAAAAGAGAACCCAACATGCGACACGGTCCCGTCACCCCCAACTGGGCACCACTACTGATCATCGGGAAAGGAAACATAGTAACGTTGAGAGTCTTCGTCGAACTCCCACTTGAGCTCATACGCGTCTCCTGGAGCGGAATCATCAGGCCCTGCATCTGGTGTAATAGTAATCTGTGAGCCACAGGGACTCAGCAATCTCGCACCCTCGCGATCAAGACTATTTAAGCTTATAGGATGGCAAGGTAAAATATGGAGCTGCAGCAAGCGACTAGCAAGTATGGTGGCTAACTTATTCGCAAAAGAGAGCGAGAAGAGGAGGCACAGCGCGAGCGAGAAACTAGAGAGCAACCTGCGCAAACATTACTCCAACACCGTGTCCACTTCCCGGACTCCGCCGAGAAGAGGCCATCACGGTAACACACTCAGTTGATTCATTTTAATTAATTAAGGTTCAAGTTATCTACAACCGGACATTAACAAATTCCCATCTGCCCATAACCGCGGGCACGGCTTTCGAGAGTCAAATCCCTGCAGGGGAGTCCCAACTTAGCCCATGACAAGCTCTCACGGTCAACGAAGGAATAGACCTCCTCCCAAGACGTTCCGATCAGACTCGGTATCTCGGTTACTCAAGACACTTTGACAGTTAAAACAAGACCAGCAACACCGCCCGAATGTGCCGACAAATCCCAATAGGAGCTGCACATATCTCTTTCTCAGGGCACACTCAGATTGTCCAAACTTTCGGTAGGCCAGCCCAGAGTTGCCCCTGGTAGCCACCGGCGGACTGACAGTTTGGACCAACACTCAGAGGAGCACTGGCCCGGGGGGGGGGTTAAATAAGATGACCCTTGAGTCTGCAGAACCCAAGGGAAAGAAAAGGGCTAGGTGGCAAATGGTAAAACCAAGGTTGGGCATTGCTGGAAAAGCTTTAATCAAGGCGAACTATCAAGGGGTTCCCATTATAACCCAACCGCGTAAGGAACGCAAAATCCGGGAACATAACACCGATATGACGGAAACTAGGGCGGCAAGAGTGGAACAAAACACTAGGCGAGAGGCCGAGCCTTCCACCCTTTACCAAGTATATAGATGCATTAAGATAACAAGATAATATAATGATATCCCAACAAGTAAATAAAAATGTTCCAACAAGGAACGGCCTCCAATCTTCACCTGCAACTAGCAACGCTATAAGAGGGGCTGAGCAAAGCGGTAACATAGCCAATCAACGGTTTGCTAGGACATGGTGGGTTAGAGGTTTGACATGGCAATTTGGGAGGCTTGAAGCAAGTGGTAGGCATCGTAGCATTGGCATAGCAAAAGAGCGAGCAAACTAGCATAGCAAAGATAGTAGTGATTTCGAGGGTATGATCATCTTGCCTGCACAGTTGTCAGAGTTGACTGGATCCTCAAAAGCAAACTCAACGGGCTCCTCGTTAGCGAACTCGTCTCCCGGCTCTACCCGAACAAGACAGACAAGCGACAAGGTTACAATCAACCACGTGCAAGACCAAGCAATATGATACAATGATGATATGCTATGCGGAATGCGATGCGGGATGCAAAATGCAAGATATGACAGGAAATGCATGAAACTGGCCTCAACTTAGAAATCCAAGGGTGCCACTTGAAATATGAGATGAAATCGCTTGAAAATGATATAAAGAACGCCGGAATCGGAGTTACGGTTTGGAAATGGCAAGCGATTCAAAATTGACACCGGTCTGCGATTTACAGCAAGTAGCCATCTAAATGTAATGGAATGAACATGCTACAGCACCCAAACATGACAACAAAGTACATGGCAGGGATGCACACAAGATGTTTAAGAAAAGTCTAGTACTGAGCTACGGCCAATTCATTCATTAACAGGTTCAAACAAGCATGGCAAAAATGCATATGGCAAACAGATCTCAGACTTTGTGAAATCAGCACTTGTCTGGAATTTCAGATCAGGTAGTCCTCTTCGGAGCAACAAAACTACATGCTACAGGACCTGAACATGGCAAAGTAAAGCATGGCATGGAGCTACTCAAAGAGCTTAACAAAAGTCCCTTAGTGACCTTGAGCCAAAAGGGATCAGAAAATACAATTGCAAGCATGTGAACATAGCAAAAACATAATCAGTTTCAGACTTAGTGAAAAACTGACACATGCTGAAATATAACTCAAGTAGGCATGTTTACGAGCTCGATGCACTCACTACGGTGCAAGTCATGGAAAGACAAGCATACACCCATCAAGAAGGCACAAAATGCAATCTAGACATGGCAAGAACAATAGCATAGCATGCACGGATCAACTACAACATCACCGGCAAAATTGCAAACAAGTTGACAATCTGCCCAGATTCACAAAGTAGCAAAAGTTGAGCTCGATTGACTCAAGCTAGGGTGCTCCATAATTGCAAACAAAGGCATGGATGGATAAAGCACTACAATATTAACAAAACTCCCTTACTGATCATCCTCAAAAGAGGCACGGATCACTAGGAAACAATATGAACATATGGCATCATGAGATAAACACTCCAGGACTTGGTGAAATTACTAAGTCCCTGAAAACAGAATTAGCAAGTGCACCACTTTGCAAGCTTGCACTAGTCACCACACCCATCCTAAAAATACATGGTTGCACCTCTGGAAAGACGACAAACCCTTAACAAAACATATGTAGAGCATCAGGGCATAACAAGCACACATTAATCATTGCAAAAATGACAAAAAGCTAAACAGAGTAGCAGATCTGACAATTATCTCAAGTAGCCTTCTTCTAACAGCATTTCTGGAATCAAGATGAACTCAAATGAAAATGATGCAATGGAATGAAATGATGTACTCTCTGAGATGAACATTTTGATATGCTACATGCATGAATCGGAGCTACGGATGCAAAGTTACGGAGCCGTGAACATGAGCACTTGAACTGAGAATTCTGAGGACTTAGCCGAATTTTACCACCGGATCTAGGGTTGACTTTGGCGCGGAAGTCGAGGATCGCCGGGATCTGGCCGGAGTTTGCCGGAGGGGGACGCGGGGCGGCGCCGGGGAGGTCGAAGGAGGCCGGGGCCGGCCGAATCCGGTCGCCGGAGTGGCCGGACGATGGTGGCGGCGCTCGGCGGTGGCGGTGGCCCGCGGAGGCGGCAAGGCGACGATGGCGCCGGGCGGCGAGGTCCGGCGGCTGCGGCGCGGCGGCGATGGCGGCTTGGCGGCGGCGGCCGGCGAAGGAGGCGGCGGGGCGCGGCTGAGGAGGCGGCGGGCGAGGCGGCTCGGCTCGCGGGCTCGCGGGGGCCGGCCTTGGGCCTGGCGGGCCCGCGCGGGCGGCGGCGCGGTGAAGTGGGCATTCCCCCACATGGCGGCGCGCGACTGGGCGGCTGTGGCGGCCGGACGTGTCCGGTTAGGCGGCGGACATGTCCGGCGGCGGCGGGGAGATTTATTTAGGGTTAGGGGGGAGAGGATCCGCGAATTTGGAATGGGGGGTGTATATATAGGCATAGGGGGAGCTAGGAGAGTCCAAATGAGGTGCGGTTTTCGGCCACGCGATCGTGATCGAACGCTCTAGATGATGGAGCAGAGTTGGGTGGGTTTTGGGCCAAATTGGAGGGGTGTTGGGCTGCAACACACATGAGGCCTTTTCGGTCCCTCGGTTAACCGTTGGAGTACCAAACGAAGTCCAAATGATACGAAACTTGACAGGCGGTCTACGGTAGTAAACCAAGGCCGCTTGGCAAGTCTCAGTCCAATCCGGAAATGTTTAATCCCCACACACGAAATAAAGCTAGAAATGACCACCGGAGGAGAACGAAGCGCCGGAATGCAAAACGGACAACGGGGAAAATGCTCGAATGCATGAGACGAACACGTATGCAAATGCAATGCACATGATGACATGATATGAGATGCATGACGACGACAACAACACACGGAGACGAAAACCCGAACCCGAGGAAATAAATATAACTTAACGCTGGAAACGGCAAGAGTTGGAGTACAAATAGGGAAAGTTACATCCGGGGTGTTACAACACTCCACCACTACGAAAGGATCTCGTCCCGAGATCTAGGACTGAAAGAACGCCGGGTACTCAGAACGGAGGTGATCCTCGCGTTCCCAGGTAGCTTCACGGTCGGTATGATGTGACCACTTGACTTTGAGAAATTTGATTGACTTGTTGCGAGTCTTGCGTTTAGTCTCTTCAAGAATAGCAACTGGGTGCTCACGATAAGAGAGATCTTCTTGGAGCTCAATGTCCTCGAAGTTGACGGTGCGGTCAGGAGTCTTGAAGCACTTTCGAAGCTGAGAGACATGGAACACGTCATGAACATTTGCAAAATTTGAAGGAAGCTCGAGTTGATAGGCGAGGTCGTCTCTCTTGCTGACAATCTTGAAAGGTCCCACGTATCTAGGGGCAAGCTTCCCTTTGATACCGAAACGACGAGTACCTTTCATAGGAGAGACACGGAGGTAAACATGATCTCCGATCTCGAAAGCCAAATCGCGGTGCTTACTGTCATAGTAGCTCTTCTGACGGGATTGGGCTGCTTTGAGGTTATCACGAATGACTTTGCTCATTTCTTCTGCCTCTGTGATTAAGTCATTACCCAAAAGCTGACGCTCACCGGTTTCAGACCAGTTGAGAGGGGTATGGCACTTCCTGCCATACATAATTTCAAATGGGACCTTGCCCGAACTTGCTTGAAAACTGTTGTTGTAGGAGAATTCAGCATAAGGAAGACAATCCTCCCACTTCATGCCGAAGGAGATCACACAAGCCCTGAGCATATCTTCAAGAATCTAGTTCACACGCTCGACTTGACCGCTAGTCTGCGGATGGAAAGCTGTGCTGAAGCGGATGTTCGTGCCCATGGCCTTCTGAAAAGAATCCCAAAACTTCGAGGTAAAGATGCTGCCACGGTCTGAAGAGATCACTTGAGGAATACCGTGCAAAGAGATAATTCGAGAGGTATAGAGTTCCGCCAATTGAGCTGCAGTGATCGACTCTTTGATAGGCAGAAAGTGAGCCAATTTGGTGAGTTTGTCAATGAAAACGAATATAGCATCATTGCCATGCTTGGACTTAGGAAACCCAGTCACGAAGTCCATCTCAATGTGGTCAAACTTCCATTCTGGAATGGCAAGAGGTTGGAGGAGACCAGCTGGCCTTTGGTGTTCTGCCTTCACTCTTCTGCAGACATCACACTCATTCATGAATTGAGCAATCTCACGCTTCATTCGAGTCCACCAATAAGCCTGCTTAAGGTCCTGATACATCTTCGTGCTCCCAAGGTGGATGGAGAGGAGAGAATTGTGAGCCTCGTTCATGATCACTTTACGGAGGTCACCTTTGGGTACAACAATACGATCCTCGAAGAAGAGAGTGTTCTTGTCATCAAGGCGGTAGCACTTGTACTTGGGTTGACTCTTGGCAATCCCAACCTTCACCTTTTTCACCATAGCATCAAGAAGCTGGGCTTGGCGAATCTGGTCTTCCAAGGTAGGAGAGACTTGGAGGTTGGCGAGGAAACCTTGAGGAACAACTTGCAGATTAAGTTTGCAGAAAGCTTCACAAAGCTCGGGTTGATAAGGCTTGAGAATCAGACTGTTGCAGTAAGCTTTTCTGCTCAATGCGTCAGCAATCACATTAGCCTTGCCTGGAGTATACTCAATACTCGAATTATACTCTTGAATCATTTCGACCCATCGAGTTTGCCTGAGGTTGAGATTAGGCTAAGTGAAGATGTACTTGAGACTCTTGTGATCAGTGAAAATGTCCACTTTTCTTCCCAATAGAAGATGTCTCCAAGTCAAAAGAGCATGCACAACTGCCGCCAACTCGAGATCATGAGTGGGGTAGTTCTTCTCATTAGGCTTCAACTAGCGAGATGTATAAGCAACAACTTTCTTCTCTTGCATCAATACTGCACCAAGACCTTGGAGAGAGGCATCAGAAAAGACCTCATACGGCTTGGATTCATCAGACGGAGTGAGAACTGGAGCAGTGATCAATTTCTCTTTCAAAGTGTTGAAAGCAATATCACACTCCGGAGACCAAACGTACTTGACGTGCTTCTGGAGAAGATTAGAGAAAGGCTTCGCGATCTTGGAAAAGTTTTCAACGAATCTTCGGCAATAGCTTGCGAGACCGAGAAAACTGCGGAGTTGCTTCACATTCTGAGGAGGTTCCCAATTCACAATTGCAGACACCTTCTCAGGATTCACGGCAATGCCCTTGGCAGAGATGATATGACCAAGATAAAGAACCTCATCGAGCCAAAATTCACACTTGGAGAACTTGGCGTAGAACTTGTGTTCTCTGAGCTTATCAAGAACCAAACGCAAGTGCTTGGCATGATATTCCTTGTTCATGGAGAAAACCAGAATGTCGTCGAGATAGACCAAAACGAAGTCATTGGTGTAGGCGTTGAAGATGAAGTTCATCATGCGAGAGAACATCGGAGGAGCGTTGACGAGGCCAAAAGACATGACAGTGTATTCATATGAACCAAAGCTTGTCCTGAAAGCCGTCTTGGGAATATCTTGCTCACGGATACGAATCTGGTGATAACCCATGTGGAGATCAAGCTTGGAGAATACTCGAGCACCTTTGAGTTGTTCGAACAGCTCATTGATGTTGGGAAGTGGGTATTTGTTCTTGATGGTCTTCTTGTTCACTGGACGGTAATCAACACAAAGTCGGTCCGTTCCATCCTTCTTCTTCACAAAAAGAACACTACAACCCCACGGAGAAGAACTAGGCCGGATGAGACCCATTTTCTCTTGAATATCGAGTTGCTTCTTCAGCTCCTTCAACTCTTCAGGTCCGAGCTTGTAAGGACGCTTGCACACAAGTACCGTGCCAGGCTCAAGATCTATAACAAATTCAACTGGCCGGTGCGGAGGCATTCCTGGGAGCTCTTCTGGAAAGACGTCTTGATATTCGCAGACGACTGGAATTTGAGAGATGGCATCCAATTCACCCTTCTCATTGAGAGAAAACAGACGGATGGTATTATCCCGAGCGGCAAAGACAATTACATCCTCAGACGAATGAGTCAATTGAATCTGCCTGGCTGCATAATCAAGCTGAGCCTTGTGCTTAGAAAGCCAATCCATCCCAAGAATAAGATCAATATCCGAGTTACCAAGAACCATTGGAGAAGCCAGAAACTTGAAATCACCCATCATGATAGAAATATCCGGAATATCATGATTAGCAAGCAAACATTTACCCGGAGAGACAACTGCTAACGGTTTATGCATAACTTGGGAAGTCAACTCATGCTTAGATGCAAAAGGTTTTGAGATGAAGCAATGCGATGCACCAGTGTCAAAAAGAACTTTTGCAGGAACATCGTTAACAGGAAGGTTACCCATGATCACATCTGACGAGTCCTCTGCCTGAGCTGCATTCATCAAGTTGACCTTGGTATGCTTGGGGTTATGCTTGACCACAGCTGTACTTGCCGATCTGACAGGAGAAGGAGGAGGAAGACGCCTCTGGTTGAAACACTTGTTGGCATAGTGACCCTTCTGTTGGCACTTGTTGCACGTGACCTCTGAAAGCGGACGGTGATACGGAGCACTCGATCTTGGAGCTTGAGACGAAGTCTTGTTCTGAAAGCCAGGGTTGGGTGGGTGGGAAGAACCACTGCCACCTTTGCTCTTCTGCTGATACGGCTGACGGAAAGGAGGAGGAGGAAGCTAATACTTCTGCTGCTTGGCCACTTGAGTAGAGGAAGAAGGAGTAACATCTCTGACTCGCTTCTTGGAAGCATCACACCTCAACTGAGCAGCCTCTTGCTTCAGTGCCATGTTGTAGAACTCATCGTATCTCAAGGGCTCAAAGAGGACAAGAGCGAGCTGAATTTCTTCTCTGAGACCACCCCTGAACTGGTATATCATGCTCTTCTCATCAGGGACGTCCTGCTTGGCAAAGCGGGCGAGCTTATGGAACAACTTGTTGTAGTCATAGACAGACAAAGAGCCTTGCTTCAGATTGCGAAATTCCTCACGCTTGCTTTCAACCACGCTCTGAGGGATATGATGAGCTCGGAAATCTCGACGGAAATCATCGCAAGTGATAACACGTCCACCTCTGGAGTCCTTGTACTGCTGGAACCATTCTGCAGCTTGATCTTTGAGTTGGAAGGAAGCGAACTTAACAAAGTCCTCAGTCTTGACGTTACTGCACACGAAATGCTTACACAGATACACAAGCCAATCGTCAGCATCGGTTGCCTCAACACAATTGCTGAAAGTCTTTGGCCCGTTAGCAAGGAACTGGTTGAGTGTAGCAAAGTGATTCTGATTGCTGCCTTGATTCTCTTGGTTGCCTTGATTGCGCTCTTGGAGAATTTGCATGATCAACTGTGTGTTTGCATTGGTTGCGGCCATCACAACTTGCCATGCCTCCGGAGGAGGTGGAGGTGGTGGCGGATCAGGATTCGGAGTCGTGCGCGTTGGAGGAGCCATCCTGAAGAGGTTGATGTCCATTAACACATTGACAGACAAATATTGAAGCTGAATCCAACGGAATGAAAATTGCAACATATAGTCTTCACATCCGAACAAAATGAACGAATGCATTCCTCTTGAAATGGTCACATATCCATAAATTGAGAAGCCACGTAGAATTAGGGTAGAGAAATAAATCAACAAGGTACGGATCAAGAATGAATAATCGGTAAGAAATCCCAATCTCAAACCAATATCCGTGGAAGAAGAACTAGAGCTACTAGAATTCCCACCTATGAAACTCCCGAACCTTTCCGGTTATGCAATCAGGTGTTGGGGATACAGGGGAAGCATAATATCTCACCCAAACTAGCAAATCCTACATCCAGCTGTATCCATCCTTTAACACATAACCAAGAAACCTTCGGAAACCATCTACCTCAACCTTCGAAAAGCATCCGTTATACAAGTTATGGCGATACTCCCGAACTCCCGCCCCAGTACTGGGTGGCGTCGAGGTTATCTCACCAACGAACTGCATAAAAGAGATTTTCGATGTCGGCGTACTAAACTCAGGTATTCCAGAATTGCAACGATAAAATTATGATGACAACACCTCAGAGCTCAACTCCCCGGGACACTTCCACTAAACCCCTGACAGGAGGCACCAAGACAATGTTCTCATCATAAAACCATCGGAACGATTCCAAGATACCCGCGTGATCCTAAAAAATTTTTTTTAGTGAAATTTTAGAAGAGTATAGACAAAACTCTACATCAGGATGCCTTACCAGAGCGATGAGGAGACTGGGAATTAAAAGAATTCCTAAACTCTCCGTTATATAATTCCTAAAGACTCAAAACATTTTTCTAGACACAACTCGGCCGCTAAAAACGATCAAGCAATGGGGCTCCTAAGGTCGGGGAAGGCTCTGATACCAACTTGTAACACCCTCGATGCGACTATAGCTCCCACGTGTCGAGGCATGACTTAGAGACATAATCACATTGAAGGCATATGTCGCAAGTTAGGCAATCTTCACAACATCCCATGTAATATGATAATAAAAGGGGAGATAGCAATAGTTGGCTTACACTTGCCACGTCAGTCAAGTACATAAATAACATTACATCATCCAAACACTCATGGCCCGACTACGGCACCAAAATAAAAGAGAACCCAACATGCGACAACGGTCCCGTTCACCCCCAACTGGGCACCACTACTGATCATCGGGAAAGGAAACATAGTAACGTTGAGAGTCTTCGTCGAACTCCCACTTGAGCTCATACGCGTCTCCTGGAGCAGAATCATCAGGCCCTGCATCTGGTGTAATAGTAATCTGTGAGCCACAGGGACTCAGCAATCTCGCACCCTCGCGATCAAGACTATTTAAGCTTATAGGTATGGCAAGGTAAAAATGAGTAGAGCTGTAGCAAGCGACTAGCAAGTATGGTGGCTAACTTATTCGCAAAAGAGAGCGAGAAGAGGAGGCAAAGCGCGAGCGAGAAACTAGAGAGCAACCTGCGCAAACATTACTCCAACACCGTGTCCACTTCCCGGACTCCGCCGAGAAGAGGCCATCACGGTAACACACTCAGTTGATTCATTTTAATTAATTAAGGTTCAAGTTATCTACAACTGGACATTAACAAATTCCCATCTGCCCATAACCGCGGGCACGGCTTTCGAAAGTTCAAATCCCTGCAGGGGAGTCCCAACTTAGCCCATGACAAGCTCTCACGGTCAACGAAGGAATAGACCTCGTCCCAAGATGTTCCGATCAGACTCGGTATCTCGGTTACTCAAGACACTTCGACAGGTTAAAACAAGACCAGCAACACCGCCCGAATGTGCCGATAAATCCCGATAGGAGCTGCACATATCTCTTTCTCAGGGCACACTCAGATTGTCCAAACTTCCGGTAGGCCAGCCCAGAGTTGCCCCTGGTAGCCACCGGCGGCTGACAGTTTGGACCAACACTTAGAGGAGCACTGGCCCGGGGGGTTAAAATAAGATGACCCTTGAGTCTGCAGAACCCAAGGGAAAGAAAAGGCTAGGTGGCAAATGGTAAAACCAAGGTTGGGCATTGCTGGAAAAGCTTTAATCAAGGCGAACTATCAAGGGGTTCCCATTATAACCCAACCGCGCAAGGAACGCAAAATCCGGGAACATAACACCGATATGACGGAAACTAGGGCGGCAAGAGTGGAACAAAACACTAGGCGAGAGGCCGAGCCTTCCACCCTTTACCAACTATATAGATGCATTAAGATAGCAAGATAATATAATGATATCCCAACAAGTAAATAAAAGATGTTCCAACAAGGAACGGCCTCCAATCTTCACCTGCAACTAGCAACGTTATAAGAGGGGCTGAGAAAAGCGGTAACATAGCCAAACAACGGTTTGCTAGGACAAGGTGGGTTAGAGGTTTGACATGGCAATTTGGGAGGCTTGCAAGCAAGTGGTAAGCATCGTAGCATTGGGATAGCAAAAGAGCAAGCAAACTAGCATAGCAAAGATAGTAGTGATTTCGAGGGTATGATCATCTTGCCTGCACAGTTGTCAGAGTTGACTGGATCCTCAAAAGCAAACTCAACGGGCTCCTCGTTAGCGAACTCATCTCCCGGCTCTACCCAAACAAGACAAACAAGCAACAAGGATACAATCAACCACGTGCAAACTCAAACAACACGATGCAAAGATGATATGCTATGCGGGATGCGATGCGGGATGCAAAATGCAAGATATGACAGGAAATGCATGAACCTGGCCTCAACTTGGAAAACCAAGTGTGCCACTGGAAAGAAGAGATGAAATCGCTTGAAAACGATATAAAGAACGCCGGAATCGGAGTTACGGTTTGGAAATGGCAAGCGATTCAAATATGACACCGGTCTGCGATTTACAGCAAGTAGGCATCTAAATGCAATGAGATGAACATGCTACAGCACCAAACATGACAACAAAATACATGGCAGGGATGCACACAAGATGCTTAAAAAGTCTAGCACTGAGCTACGGCAATTCATCCATTAACAGGTTCAAACAAGCATGGCAAAAATGCATATGGCAAACATATTCAGACTTAGTGAAATTAACACTTGTCTGGAATTTCAGATCAGGTAGCTCTTTCGGAGCAACAAAACTACATGCTACAGGATCTGAACATGGCAAAGTAAAGCATGGAATGGAGCTACTAAAAGAGCTTAACAAAAGTCCCTTAGTGACCTTGAGCCAAAAGGGATCAGAAAATACAATTGCAAGCATGTGAACATAGCAAAAACATAATCAGTTTTCAGACTTAGTGAAAACTGACACATGCTGAAATATAACTCAAGTAGGCATGTTTACGAGCTCGATGCACTCACTACGGTGCAATTCATGGCAAGACAAGCATAATCCATCAAGAAGGCACAAAATGCAAGCTAGACATGGCAAGAACAATAGCATAGCATGCACGGATCAACTACAACATCACCGGCAAAATTGCAAACAAGTTGACAATCTGCCCAGATTCACAAAGTAGCAAAAGTTGAGCTCGATTGACTCAAGCTAGGGTGCTCCATAATTGCAAACAAAGGCATGGATGGATAAAGCACTACAATATTAACAAAACTCCCTTACTGATCATCCTCAAAAGAGGCACGGATCACTAGGAAACAATATGAACATATGGCATCATGAGATAAACACTCCAGGACTTGGTGAAATTACTAAGTCCCTGAAAACAGAATTAGCAAGTGCACCACTTTGCAAGCTTGCACTAGTCACCACACCCATCCTAAAAATACATGGTTGCACCTCTGGAAAGACGACAAACCCTTAACAAAACATATGTAGAGCATCAGGGCATAACAAGCACACATTAATCATTGCAAAAATGACAAAAAGCTAAACAGAGTAGCAGATCTGACAATTATCTCAAGTAGCCTTCTTCTAACAGCATTTCTGGAATCAAGATGAACTCAAATGAAAATGATGCAATGGAATGAAATGATGTACTCTCTGAGATGAACATTTTGATATGCTACATGCATGAATCGGAGCTACGGATGCAAAGTTACGGAGCCGTGAACATGAGCACTTGAACTGAGAATTCTGAGGACTTTGCCGAATTTTACCACCGGATCTAGGGTTGACTTTGGCGCGGAAGTCGAGGATCGCTGGGATCTGGCCGGAGTCCGCCGGAGGGGGACGCGGGGCGGCGCCAGGGAGCTCGGAGGAGGCCGGGGCCGGCCGGATCCGGTCGCCGGAGTGGCCGGACGACGGTGGCGGCGCTCGGCGGTGGCGGTGGCCCGCGGAGGCGGCGAGGCGACGATGGCGCCGGGCGGCGAGGTCCGGCGGCTGCGGCGCGGCGGCGATGGCGGCTTGGCGGCGGCGGCCGGCGAAGGAGGCGGCGGGGCGCGGCTGAGGAGGCGGCGGGCGAGGCGGCTCGGCTCGCGGGCTCGCGGGGGCCGGCCTTGGGCCTGGCGGGCCCGCGCGAGCGGCGGCGCGGCGAAGTGGGCACGCCCCCACGTGGCGGCGCGCGATTGGGCGGCTGTGGTGGCCGGACATGTCCGGTTAGGGGCGGACATGTCCGGCGGCGGCAGGGAGATTTATTTAGGGTTAGGGGGGAGAGGATCCGCGAATTTGGAATGGGGGTGTATATATAGGCATAGGGGGAGCTAGGAGAGTCCAAATGAGGTGCGGTTTTCGGCCACGCGATCGTGATCGAACGCTCTAGATGATGGAGCAGAGTTAGGTGGGGTTTGGGCCAAATTGGAGGGGTGTTGGGCTGCAACACACATGAGGCCTTTTCGGTCCCTCGGTTAACCGTTTGAGTATCAAACGAAGTCCAAATGATACGAAACTTGACAGGCGGTCTACCGGTAGTAAACCAAGGCCGCTTGGCAAGTCTCGGTCCAATCCGGAAATGTTTAATCGCCACACACGAAAGAAAGATAGAAATGACCACCGGAGGAGAACGAAGCGCCGGAATGCAAAACGGACAACGGGGAAAATGCTCGAATGCATGAGACAAACACGTATGCAAATGCAATGCACATGATGACATGATATGAGATGCATGACGACGACAACAACACACGGAGACGAAAACCCGAACCCGAGGAAATAAATATAACTTAATACCGGAAACGGCAAGAGTTAGAGTACAAATAGGGAAAGTTACATCCGAGGTGTTACACCTTTCTCCTTCCTCTCCCTTTTCTCCTTTCCTTTTTCTTTTCTTTTAAAGTTTTTCTGTTTTAGCTATTTTAGGCCACATAGGCATTTTGCAAAAATGTTGGTTCACCACCAATATTACCAGGATAATATTTTACACATGATGAACATTTTAGTTTTCATGTTTGTGCATTTTTGAAATTCACTTAGGATTTGATTTTGAATCAGAAACTGGAATAATGAAAGAGATAGAGGACAATGATGACCAATCATTTGTTTAGCAAAATGATTAGCTTAACCCCAGGGGTTATTATAGCATCATTACACCGGGGTGTTACAGTAGTATTATTAACGCTCTTATATTTGTTTATAGAGGAAGTATTAATTAACGAATAAGATAAATACACTATGAGTCTTAGAATTTATGTGGGATGGTCAGTTTGATACATAAATTTATAAAATACGTGTTTTTGTGAACGTTCATACGGTCACATTTCTCGTATAGAGATGTAATCGCTACCTACGTGGCATGCCAGTGTGGCCAAGGCCCAGTAGGGGCCGAAGCGCAGTGCACGTCATGTTATATTACTTTTGTATACACCATTCAGGATAAAAATACACATTTTCTTAAAAAAAGATAAAAGTACACATTCTGGACCATATTTTCTTTTATTCAAATTTTCAAATTTAAAATTGTTTGAACTCAATCAAAATTTTCACTGATTTGTCTAAAAGAACTTTATGTACATTCATTATGCTCTATATTTTTTTTATCAAGATTTTTTATTTTCAAATTATTTGAATTCAAAAAAATTAGTTGATTTGTCCAAAAAAATATGTGCATGCATTCTGACCTATATTTTCTTTTATAGAGATTCAAAAATTTAAAGTTATTCAAATTCAAAGATAATTTCCATTGATTTGTCCAAAAATTTACGTACATTCATTTTGACCTATATTTTATTTTATCTATTTTTAAAAAGTTAAAAATAATTGAATTGAAGTAAAAAAATTGTTGATTTTCCAAAAGAATTTATGTATATTCATTCTGCACTTTTTCTAATATAAAATTATTTGAATTCAAACAAAAGTTACTTTTTCCTAGATTTTTTAATTCATTCTGCACTACACACACACACACACACACACACACTTGAGGATAAAAATATACAGTCTGAACTATATTTTCTTTTATCTAGGTTTTGAAATTTAAATTACTCAAACACAAACAAAATTCCCGCTGATGTGTGCAAAAATTTACGTACATTCATTCTTCAATACCTTTTATCAAGATTTATAAATTTTAAATTATCCGAATTCAAAAAGAAATTTAGTTGATTTGGCCAAAAAGTTTATCTACAATATCATTTGTTTTCTTACATAGAAAAAATAAAGTAAAATGCAAAAGATAAATTGTGTTCATCCCGTGAGGTATCATTGTAGTCGGGTGGTTGGTGATCGTGCGTGCAACGACCTTATGAGGAGGTCACTCGTTCGAACCGGGGTTCTCCTTTCTTGCACACCCTTTTTTTTGGATTTCTATTTTAATTCATAATCTCCGTGTTATATATAAAGTTAATTGTGCTATTTAAATGTCAAAGATGATCCAGTCGAGTGGCGACCTATTTGATTGGTACCGCAGCAGGCCGTGCGTTCGAATGTCACCGCCGTGATAGCATTTTTAGTTTTATTTGACGATTTTCTGCGTAAATAAATAAAAGGCAAGGGTGCTTTCTGAAGAAAACAAATAGTGCGTGTGGATAACCCGCGCTACGTGTGCGCGGGATACGGCCGGATGCAGTAGAAAGCATCGTATGTGAAAGAGAAGACAAGTTAGATGACCAGAAACATGTATTTTACAAGTTTATGCATCAAATTGACCATCACGTTTAAGTTTTATGACTCCTGATGTATTTACCTCTTAACAAATCATCATATGGCTACAATTCATCCCTTCACAAGAATAAGGAACTCAGGGCTTACATCAAGCCAGCTCTCGGTTCCATGAAGTGAACAAACAAAGCTAGCTTCGATCTCCTCTAATTCCTTCAAGATAACATCGCTACCAACACGAGTAACCAAAAGAGCTATGTTCTCTTCTAATTACTTCAAGATATGCGCCGCAATTGAATATGAGTTGATGCGCAATTTTCATAGATTGACTAGCTCCAAACAGTCAATCTGATCACATTTGAGAGGCCGCGAAGTTGAGTAAAGATCATCCCTTTCCGAAGAGCCAAAAGTACAACAGTGAAAGGGTCAGTCACAGCGTGTAAGAGCAATTCCAACGCAGTGAGCCAAACGGGCCCAAATTTTATCTATTTTTTGTCCGCTTGGTCACCTGTCTGCTTAGCGAACATGCAGCGAACATGCGCGGATGATGGATGCATCCAATGCGCAACTCAAGAGTGGACAAGCGCACAACAGCGACACCAGGCAAGCACGAACAACCAAATTGAAATGGCCACGACCTCTGCAGTCGCCCCGCCTCCGTGGCGCGATGTTGCGATGTGCCCCTCTGCTCCCCTTCGCGGCACCAGGCCCCGACGCAGCGCCTGGCAGCGTCGCACGAGGACGACTCGTCACCGGCGCCCTTCGAGATGACCATGGAGGGCGCTCTCAAGTTGCTTGGCGTCGATGATGCATCCCTATCGCCATCCCAAGGTTCGACACATCCGTGGGGCATGGGTCGTAGTCGCCAGAAGAGGCCTCTGGGTCGAACTGCTCCAGGGACATGTAGGCGGCTGTGCGGACGTATGACGCGCAGGGGTCGAGCCGCCGCCACAGGACCTTGTCGTCGCCGAGATTGGTGATCTTGACCTCGTCGGTCAGGCCGACGAGCATGTTCGTTGGCTTAAGGTCGTGGTGCATGATGCGGAGCGCGTGTAAGGCCTTGAGCCCAGAAGCGCTTGCTGATAACCCACAAGTATAGGGGATCGCAATAGTTTTCAAGGGTAGAGTATTCAACCCAAATTTATTGCTTCGACACAGGGGGAGCCAAAGAATATTTGCAAGTATTAGCAGTTGAGTTGTCAATTCAACCACACCTGGAGACTAAATATTTGCAACAAAGTGATCAGTAGCACAGTAGTATGGTAGTTTGATAGCGATAGCAATAGTAGTAGCAGCAATAGTAACAGTAACATCAGTAGCAATAATTTTATAACAGTAGTAACTTAGCAAGAACAATATATGAAAAGCTCGTAGGCATTGGATCGGTGATTTCGTTGGATGATATTCATCATATAACAATCATAACCTAAGGCGACATGAAACTAGCTCCAATTCGTCAATATAATGTAGACATGTATTCCGTAAATAGTCATACGTGCTTATGAAAAAGAACTTGCATGACATCTTTTGTCCTATCCTCCCGTGGCAGTGGGGTCCATAAGAAAACTAAGGGATATTAAGGCCTCCTTTTAATAGAGAATCAGAACAAAGTATTAACATAGAGTGAATATATGAACTCCTCAAACTACAGTCATCACCGGAAAGTATTCCAATTATTGTCACCTTGGGGTTTACGGATCATAACATATAATAGGTGCATATAACTTGCAAGATCGGATCAAGAACATAGATATAATGGTGAAACATTGTGACGCCCAGATAATTAAGCTACAATAATCCCATGTTAATGGTGCCATGTCACCATTTTCACTATGGCTAAATCCCCCTTTGATTCCATCCGGTTCAAATTCAAATTTAAATTAAAGTCAAGATTTAAAGTTTTCAAAATGTCAAAACAAAAATCTTCATTGTGTTGCAAATATTCAACAAGAAATTGTGATGAATTATTCAACCTCATTTGAATTATTAAAAATTCCTGTAACAAATTATATAGTGGTCCAACAGCATATTAATTGGCTTATTCAATTTCTAAAAATGCTTGAACAATTCCTTTAGCTCTGAAACTTCTTATGCAACACTAAAATGTTGTGCGTGAGTTATGTGTGAAGTTTAACATTCAACTAAATTCATTTGGTCACTCAAATAAATACAAATCAGTAACTAATTAAATACAAAAGAGCAAAAGAGAAAAGAGAAAGGCCCCTCCCCTCCCCCTGGGCCAATTGACCCAGTTGGCCTGCTGGACCAGCAGCCCACCTCCCCCACTCATCTTGTTCCTCCCTCTACAGGAGGAGGGGATCGTGCCGGCCATCCCGCCATGGCCGCGCCCCCTAGGTGACGTGTCGGCCATCTCCCGGTCCCTGGTTGTTAAGGCCAAGCCCCCGACCTCACTCGACCGAAACCCTAGATTCTCTCCCACCTTCTCGCACCTCTTCCCTCTCTCCCGCGAACAACCGCATCATGGTTGCCATGGACCTCATCGATCCCGCAGCCACCGGCCTCCCTGTCGCTGGCTAGCATGTCCAGGAGCCTCCATGCGGTTGTCTCCTTCAACTACACTGAAGAACGCACAACCTCGTCCACAAGCACGGGGGTGACCTCTCTGCCGATTCCCTTGCTTTGGCCCTTTGATCTATGCCATTTGCCACTGCTCCCGTGGTCGTCCATAGTCGCCTTGGCCGGAGCTCGAGCTCCTATGTACGTGATGCTGTTGCTTACTGTTGCGCGCGCCTGCTGCCTTGGCGGCCCCTGTGCGCGCCCACGCCCGCACCCGCGCCTCGCCGTTGCCGCCCGCTGCTCCCTACTGCCGCTAGTGCCGCCGCTGTCTCCTGTACTACTGCTCGCCGCCTACGCTGGCCGCTCCCCTGTTGCTGCAATTGCCACGCTGATGTTCGTGCTACCTTGCCGCTGCTTTTGCTGCTGCTGCATTGCTGGCTGCGCTGCTTCTACTTAGCTACTGCCGCCGCGGCTACTCCCTACCACTGCAGCGCTGCTGCTCCTGGACATGGCCGTCGTGGCCTATGTGCCGTGCATGCTGCCCCTGGTTTGCCTAGCCAAACACATGGCTCCGGTAGACCTCGGGACTGACGCTGTCGCCGAGTGTTTGCCTAGCCCCCCTTGATCACTCTGATATCGCCCATTCCATTCTCTCTCATGTTTGCATTAGATTTTGCTACTTTTATTGATTGCTCCTATTCTGATGCATAGCCTGCTTTTGTAACCTGCTCATCACTACAAAAAAAGACACATCCGTGACATTTTGGACCGAACATTTTTTTTCTGTCATACATACAACACTTCTATGACGATAATTGTGAAAAAACCCGGTATCATCATAGATGTGGTGGGCTCCTACTTCTATGACAAAAAATCATGACAGAAAATGGGCTTTTCGTCCTGGGCGGGCCGGAGACGCAGCTGCATGACATTCTTTGGGCCGTCCATGACGGAAAAAATCATGGTAGAAGCGAGGGCGAGGAAAACTTCGGGGAGTTCCTGGTTACGGTGGGAGGTCGGGGGCCGAGCGATGCGCGTTTCTCTCGTACACGTACGCGCGTGTGTGCGAGGCGTTGGCTCTAACTGAACCCGAGCGAGGCGTTGGGCTCTAACTGAACCCGAGCGATTGCACTGCAGGCTATGCGTTACTGAACCCGAGCGATCGATCGATGGCAGTTAACTGAACCCGATCGAGCGATTCCTTCGCTACTGCTGCTAACTGAAGCCGATCAATGCTGCCTCTGGGATGAACAGTGAGCGTTGCGCGGGGGGGGGGGGGGGGGGGGGGGGGGGGGGGTTGGATGAACAGTGAACGGTGGCGTTGCCTCTGGATGAACAGGACCCCGTGGTGTGGTGGAGGGCTGGATGAGCAGTAGACGGTGGAGGGGTGCCCATGGAGGGGTGGTTGAACAGGACCCCGTGGTGTGGAGGGCTTGATGAACAGTAGACGGTGGAGGGGTGGTTGAACAGTAGCCAGTGGAGTAGCGCGCGGTGGAGGCTGGATAAATAGGAGCCCGTGGAGGCTGGAGGAGGTCGACGGTGGAGATGAACAGTATCCCGTGGAGTCCCGTTTTGCGGTACGCCACACCCCTTCCGATGAACAGGACCCCCGTTTCGACCGTAGGAGGTCCGTTTCGTCCGTTTTGCGGTACGCCACACCCCTCCCGATCAACAGGACCCCCATTTCGACCGTAGGAGGTCCGTTTCCTCCGTTTTGCGGTATGCCACACCCCTCCCGATCAACAGGACCCCCGTTTCGACCGTAGGAGGTCCGTTTCCTCCGTTTTGTGGTACGCCAGACCCCTCCCGATCAACAGGACCCCGTTCCGAACGTAGGAGATCCGTTTCCTCCGTTGTGCAGTATGCCAGGCCTCGTTTCCATCGCCTCTTCCGTCCAAGCCCTCCCGATGAACACAACCACGCATTCCGTTCCGACCCAGCCGATTGGCTCCCACACATTCCATTGCCTCCCGATGAACATGACACATTCCGTTGCCTCACCATGAACACGACGCATTCCATTGCCTCCCCATGAACACGACGATGACACTGTTTCTCCGTTCCGTCCCAGCCATGTACACGAGCCCTGGCCGTACATATGCGCGAGTAGGCGTTCGAGACCCCGCCCGTATGTACACATACGTGGCCGTATTTTCTTTCTTGCACCCTGGCCGGTGTATGTACGTGTACATGCTACGTGCGCGCCTCTACTACGACAAGTACGCGCCTCTACTACGACACGTGCGTGCCTCTACATCCACTAGTATATATGTACATACATGTTCGCGACCAGAATGACAACGCTACGTACGCTTCGACCAGGTGGGTCCCGACTGTCAGGCACTTCCTTGCCTGTGAAGATGAAGCTGGTGAGTCCCAGCAGTCAGGGGGGCGAATCTTTTTTTTGCCTGGACGCACTTCCTTGCGTGCGAAGATGTAGCTGGTGGGTCCCAGCAGTCAGGGACAAATGTTTTTTCACGAAATACGGTGGCCCGTCCGGTGGGTCCCCGTTATCAGGTGGAGGAATAATTATTTTGCATGTAATAAGGAGGCACTTCCTTGCTGCGGCCGTGGACCCAGCTGTCAGCCTCTCCACGTACAGTCCACGTCCGATGGAAGCCGTTCCTTGACCATGCTGACCACGCCGCGCCGAGAGCACCAGGGCGGTGGACGACGGTGAGGCCTAGGAAGGGGACGACGCGGAGCCGGGGAAGACGCGACAGTGGATGCCCACGCATAGAGGAGTACGAGGGTTCACTGGTTTGCTGCGGTGTGAGGCTGCCGTCGCCGCAGAATAACAGGGGGTGTGGGTGAGTAGAGGGATGGCCTGGCCAGCGGTGGGAGTAGTAGGGGGCGGTGAGGCCTCTGCCGCATCGCAGCCGGCCATGGGAGGCAGGAGCACGAGGCACGACCGGCGCTGGTTTGGGCGGCTGGAGCAAGAAGACCAGAGGTTGAAGAAGCACTACGGCCGTTGGATGGACATCGTACGGTCACTGGAGCTAGAATCGTGCATATTGACTAAGTTGACAAAGCCCTCCGTCTCCGTCAACTTAGTAGGCCCACAAATCAGCCTGCCACTATACTGGTGAAAGTGCTAGTGATCGACTAGAGGGGGCGTGAATAGGTGATTTTTAACAAAGTCTTCAAAACATGGAAGTTTCGAAGACAAACGATAGAAATAAGCCTATTACCATGCAGCAGAAGGTAGACTACACTAAGCAAGCCATAGTCAAGTATTCAATGAAGTGAAAGCACAAAGACTAATAGCAGCTAGGCAGTATAGATCAGGTTGGAAGATAGTATGAAGCCAATCAGAACAAGTAGTCACTCAGTGAAGACAAAAGATAATGCAAATAGGCAATGACTTCACAAGGACCAACTGTAAAGAAAGAGATGGGAAGGATAGAACAAGTGGCTCGTTGAAGACAATGATTTGTTGGACCAGTTCCAGTTGCTGTGACAACTGTACGTCTGGTTAGGGAGGCTGAGATTCAACTCAGAAGACCGTGTCTTCACCTTATTCCCCTTGAGCTAAGGACACCCAGTCCTCGCCCAATCACTCTGGTAAGTCTTCAAGGTAGACTTCCAAACCTTCACAGACTTTGTTCACCGGCGATCCACAATGACTCTTGGATGCTCAGAACGCGACGCCTAACCGGCTGGAGGATTCACAGTCCTCAAGTGTAATAAGTCTTCAGATCACACAGACAAGAAGACTTCAGTGATGCCTAACACTCTTTGGCTCTGGATGTTTAGGGCTTTGTCCTCGCAAGGAATTCTCTCTCAATGGCTTCGAGGTGGGTTGCTCTCAAACGACAAAAGCCGTACACTAACTCTGAGCAGCCAACCGTTTATGGTTGTAGTGGGTGGGCTATTTATAGCCACTAGGCAACCCAACCTGATTTGTCCGAAATGACCCTGGGTCACTAAGGAACTGACACGTGTTCCAACGGTCAGATTTCAAACACACACGACAAATTTACTTGGGCTACAAGCAAAGCTGACTTATCCAGCTCTGGATAAGATTTGCTCTCATTGTCTTCGCTCGAAGACATAGGATTTTGGTTAAGTATCACTTCAGTCATTCTGACTGGTTCTCTTGGATCTCACTTAACAGTACGGTGGTTCCTATGACTCAACAAAGAAGAAAAAGAACGACGAAACAACTAAGTCTTCGCGCTCCATAGTCTTCACGCGATGTCTTCTCTTGTCATAGTCTTCAATGTGAATGTATTCACATAGCACCTTTGACTTCAATGTCTTCATACATTTTTAGGGGTCATCTCTGGTAGGAAAACCGAATCAATGAGGGACTTATACCTGTGTTATCCTGCAATTCTCACAAACACATTAGTCCCTCAACCAGGTTTGTCGTCAATACTCCAAAACCAACTAGGGTGGCACTAGATGCACTTACAATCTCCCCCTTTTTGGTGATTGATGACAAACTGGTTGAAGTTTTCAACGGGGAATATAATCTGTGAAATTGTAACGGATAGTGTATTGTCTTCATAAGTGGCAAAGGCTCCCCCTGAAGATGTGCATATAAGTAGTTTGCTTTTGGAATGCAAATGCACATGGCAGGTTGTACTTGTGGAGATCCTCTTCAACTTATGATGACAATTCATCATGCATGATTTGATATAACAAACATAATGACATGCATAATGAAAAATGGACGTCTGCAAAATGACCTAAGTGCGGAAGTTATCATCGCACATGCGGAATTTATCATCGCATCATAGAATAGCAAATAAGTAGCAGACGACCATCGAGTACAAGTGTTACAACTCAAAGAACCACATGTATCGAAAAGCAAGAGTTGTAAGCACTTGGCAAAAGTAGCAAAAGGTAAAGCAACCACCCATATGGACCCGCTTGAAGACTATCAACTCATATGCTTCTCCCCCTTTTGTCAGTAAGGACCAAAAAGGTTTGAAGACATAGAGCGCCTACTCGTTCCCATGAGGTGCAGGCGAGGCAGCAGGGTCGTCATTGAGGTCCGGTGGTGCAGAAGAACTTGGTGTAGTGTCGACACGCACTGAAGTTGGAGGAGGTGAGGTTGCATCATCTTGGTCATCGATGACTCTAGCATTCACTGTCGCAGCTGAGGACAAATAGTCAGAGTCTTCAAGTGAGGGAGTCCGACGCAAGTGAGCATTCCTGGGAGGAGTTGAGTCAAACTTGAATCTTTCGGTGAAGCCATCGTCCTGCAGATCAGCTTCAGCACTAAGCAATGTCAAACTCTTCCATGACCTCCGACATGTTTCATGAGTGACAAAGGCATTCTTGGTGGCAAGATTGCGAATGCGGTTGACATCCACCAAGAGGCTTTGCATCTGACGCTTGAGCCAGTTGTGATGCTTATCCTGTTTCTGATGTAGCGCGACGAGAAGCTCTCGGTCATTGAGAACACGAGATCGTCTTCGAGGCCTTTGCGCAATGGTGCTTCCAGTGGCGTCAGTTTGAGCACGAGGGGCACGTGTGTTGCCAGCCAAGGGATAAACACGCGAGACTGCCTGAACTCCTTCAATGGGCTGGGTGAAGCTTTGGTGTTTAGCATTGTGAAGATAAATGGGATCCTTAGCAGGCTCTGGGTAAATAGCTTCAACAGACAGATCAACCTCTGGCAAGAAGACAAGATGATTGCGCGCAGACGGCTGATAGTTGATGGCAGAGTGACGCTTGATAAGGCGCATTACCCATGGAGCATAGAACTTCAGACCAAAAATGTCGGAGCCAGATGCAGCCAACTGCCCGATGAAGAAGTCTTGAGCATTGAAGCTGATGCCATTGAAGATATAGAAAACCAAAGTCTTCATTGCTCCTTCAAGCTTCGCTGCAGATGAATGTCCTTTGACGGGCCATAGAGTTTTTCTGATGATATGATAAATGGTGCGAGGCAGATACTCTATGTCTTCAACAAAGAATTCATATGGGTAGTCAGCGTCGTGAGGCAAAGGCTTCATCATGCTCAACATTTGGCTCATGTTGGGTTCTGGCTTCTAAAAATGCTCTCCAAAGCATTCTGGTGTTGTTGACAACCTGGTTCAAAGTATTCACCAAGAGTGGGCAGGCCTGTGAGCTCAATGATATCAAGAGCTTTGGCTTCATGATGGACATTGCATGTCATCCACTCAAGGACCCAAGTCTTTGGATCCCTGTTGTAGCCTCGAATGTGAAGAGTTGCATAGAACTGTAGCAGAAGCTCTTCATTCCAGTGTTCCTTATCTGTGACAAACTGCAGGAGTCCAGCGTCTCTGAAGCAATCCAACGCTTCTTCAAGGTAGGGCACGCTAGCTATAGCTTCAGTGTCGAGACGCATATGTGGAAATATGCGCCATTGATTGTATAAGACGCGGGAATAGTAGCTGCGTTGCTGATAGCTCCAGAACCGATCTGATGAAATGCAAGGTTTGGTGTAAGGGTTCTTGGCACTGTTGAAGAAGGTGTTGTCTGCCACGAAGCCATTCACATTGAAGACCCCATGTGAAGTTGCAGTGCCTGGGAATCGTGGAAGTCTTGGCTTGGGCTTCTGGACGGGAGGTCTGTGCTCGACATGATAGTCAAATTATGGACCCGCATCAGGTGGAGGAACCAGAATGGGCCATCGGACCATAACAGGTTGACCACGATCAAATGCCAGCTCAATTGTATGAAGTCTTGGAGGGGGTACAAGAGCATTGAAATTGTCGTTGATATGGGCTTCAGGGGCCACATTGGCTTCAGGTGCTTCAGTATTGGCTTCGGGCGCTGCAGTGGCTTCAGGTGCGTGCACTTCTGGCACCGCAGTAGCTTCAGGCGCCACATTAGCTTCAGCCATGACAACGTCATTGGCTTCAGTGTTGATGTGGGTGGCCGCCTCAGGATTGTCAACCTCCACTTCAGGAGCTAGAGGGTCGGACACGTTCTCCTCGAGAACAACATCTTGGTGGGATAGGGGTGTAACAATTCTTTCTACTTCAACTCGTGGTTCTTCTTCTTCATCGGCTAATGCAGCCGAAATATCTTCAGCCATTTTGGCTTCAGACTCAGAAATGTGCACAGTGGAAGTGACTTGGGGCCTTGGTCCTTTCTGAAGCCTGCGTAATGCTGGCGACGGTTGCAGAGATGGAGTTTGCTGGGCCTCAAAGTCATCGTCATCTTGCACGGGTGAGGTGAATTGTGGTTGGGGAGAACTTGGGGTGTCTTGTCGTTGTGGGTGATCAACCCATGATGCATCCTGAGCAGTTGGCGTCAGAGGACGACCAATGCTGATGAGTTTGATGTGCGTGTGCACAGGTGATGATACCAACTGGTGCTCGATCTGAGGAAGGACTTCATCATCTTCAACATTGTCGTGAGGACCAATGTCTTCAGCTACGGTGGGGTCAACAGCTGGATTGTCTTCAGCTTCATGAGCCTCTGTGGAAGCAGTCTCATGAACTATCACTTGGCGTTCTTGATGTTCAGACACAGGACGAGCCACTGAGATTGGCTCGACATCAAGGGGCTCTATGGGAGCAGCCCGGTCTCTCTTCTTGGTTTTGCGTTTCTTAGTTGGAGGAGCATCATCAGTGGTGGCCTTAGTTTTGCGCTTTCTGGCTTCGGCTTTAGCTGCCCTTGTTTTCTTTAGTTCTAAAGCTACTGTGGGGACCTTAGGCTTAGAGCCTGTCATACTGGCTGGGAAGACAATTGGACGTACTTCCTGCCTTGGTGCTTCGGGTTCTGCCATAGCTGGCTTCTTCTTCTTCTTGGCCGCCATTCGGGGGTCGATGCCTGGTCGCCCCAAAGCCTTACGCTTTTCAGCTTCATTGTATCCCCGAACACATTTAGCAGCAAGATCCTTCATGCGCTCACGAGAACCTTTGGCTTCTTCGCGTTTCGTTCGGAATGCTTCCTTGAGCTCATGCATCATGACCTGGAAGTTCTGAATGTCTTCAACATTGAGCTTGGCCATATCCTTTTTGAACTGAGCCTTTTCATAATCTATCTTATGCTTCAGCTCAACAATTTTCTGAGCTAGAGCCAGCTCAGTAGCAATGGCTCCATGGAAGGCGACGCTGAGTCCAATGGGAAGCTGAAGATGATCAAAGCTAACATCTAGGCTATCAAACCACTCATCAATGAACTTGTTTATGATTTCAACATCAAAGAGAGGAAGGTCATTGAAGATTTCTGCCTCTTGCTTGCTCTTGATCAACTGCTCAAGAGCGTCATCGCCAAGGTCGTCGTCGCTGGACAGATCAATGGCGTCATTCTCGTTGCGCAGAACAGCAGCAGGGGTTAGTGCTTGGCTGGTGGGTTGCATGGGCATCTTCACTTTGAAGGGCTTGGAGATGTGTGACAGATCTTCAGACTGCACACTGTGTTCAGGAGGTGCAGTGGCCAGAGGCTTCGCTCATGAAACCTTTGGTGCAGGGGCAAGCTTTGAAGCTTTAGGTTTCTTCAGCTTCTTTGGCTTCGGTGGTGCAGGCGCTTCGTAAGAATCAGCGTCGTCTGCAGGTTGATCCACGACTGCCCCTTGAACCTATATGTGAGTAATGAGACCTTCTAAGTTATAGAAGGGCCCAACCAGATTGGGTTCAACTTCGCGTGTGCCGTCAGCACGAGGAGCAGAGGGGCCTGGATTGAAGTCTAGTACCCATGACTTCTTGTTTTCTTTGGCCGAGTTCTTGGCAAACTGGAAGTTGCGCTTGAACAGATTGTCGTCACGGCACCATAGTAATGAAGATGGGTCTACATCGGCAGGCTGTGTTCCACGGACCATGCAAGGATAGAAGCCTTGTTCAATGGCTTCAGCTTTGGATCTGGGTTGAATATTTCTATACAAGATGTCTCCCCACGGTCGCTTGATGGCATTTTTCTCAGCATACTCCTGGGTCACGAACCTGTACTTGAACCATTGTTCTACCCAATATCTTTGAATCCATTGGATTCGGGTTTTCCGCTGATTGTAGTCCTCCTCTGGATCTGTCTTGTACATCTCATAGAGATCAGGAGGCAAATCTCTTGAGGTGTTGCCACGATGCTGTCTGCCACCCTTCCTTGCAAATTTCTCTGTTGCCATGAAGTTTAGACTGAAAGGCTTCAAAGCTGTCAAAGTCTTCCGTCTACTAGTCAGACAAGAACTGGCTTTAGGAGAATTTATATGATGCTGTAAGAACTCTGCAAATGAATGCAGACTATGAGAACCAAGGGATTCTCCCACGGACATGTACCTGTGACAACATTAAAGGTGCGAGGGAAGGGGAAGAGGTCATATGCATTCCCAGAAGATTTTTGAAAGATAAATCAGTTTAGAAGACATTGACCTCATAGTGCGAAGACATTCACTCATAGGTAGAGAGTTGGTTCCAGATTTGTACAATCCATGAATAAATACAAGTGAGGAATCTAACTACTTTGTGAAGCATAAGTGAATATACTAGGCATGTTATTAGATGCATTATGAGATAGATCCAACTTGTGTGAACAGAAACTACTTGTGGTTGAATAGGATGAATCTATCGGATCAAAAGGACTGTAAAAAGGAGGTTTTATTTACCACACGAGGAACTGCTAGACGGAGTGGGAGAGGAGGCCGAGCAGTTCGATCTTCCGTGCCCTAACTTGGCGACGAAGGACACCTACGGCGACGACGGAGAAGACGATGTCCGCGGCCGGCGTGAGGACGGCGTCGGTGAGGTCGCGGCAGCTAAGCGCTTCGTCGCCGGCGTCGTCGAGGGCTAGCGGTGGCGCTAGGGTTTGTGCGAGGGTGGAATAAGAGATAATGACTGGGGTGAGGCGTGTATTTATAGGGACAGGGACGGCACAGTGTTATTACACAGGTGCCCCTGGTGGTTCACATCTGAAGGACATGTGGCTATCATGCAACACATTGGAGGTTGTTCCACGTTCCCACGCACGCCTGGATTGTCAGGTGGTCGTTCCCACTTCTCCGGGTTTTAGGTGGAAGGATTTATCATTGAAAATAGATTAATGTTTGTCTCTGTGTCTTCTGCTGACAAGGACGCAGAGAAGACATTTTGATAGTGTCAATAGAATGCATATGATTTGGATAGATAGACTTAAGATAGAAGCATAGAGGGGTTAGGGTCCAATCACATTCACTTAGTTCAAAAGATTCAACAAGAAGCCATAGCTATAAGTGAATGCTGTAGAGGACATAAACCAAATCAGTACATTGAAGATAAACATGAAGCCATGTTAACATTGAGGACAAACAGAAAGCGAAGACTTTGCAAATGTAACGCCATGTGAAAAACACTTCTAAGGGAAGAATTTGGTGGTGGCGTTACCCACCGTATAGGAAGTATTAGACCCAGACACGACGCATAATTATCGTGGTGCTCCGAAGTCAAATTCCACGTTAATGTATTCACACTCAGAATGCAAGTCTTCATTGATTGAAGACATACGTTACTTCGTGTGTTGCACATCTAAGTCATCATCATGCATAAGTGTTAGGATGTGTGCCTGATCATAGGACATTTGAGGATTCCAAGATATTTAGCTCACACCATAACTTGCAAAACCTCTTCTCATCCAAGGGCTTTGTGAAGATATCTGCCAGTTGCTCTTCAGTGTTGATGTGTATGATATCAATATTTTCCTTCATGACATGATCTCTGAGGAAGTGATGACGAATTTCACTGTGCTTTGTCTTCGAGTGCTGAACTGGGTTGTTAGCAATCTTGATGGCGCTCTCGTTGTCGCAATAGAGTGGTACTTGCTTCAGATGAATGCCATAGTCTTTGAATGTTTGCTTCATCCATAGAAGCTGCGCGCAGCAAGATCCAGCAGCAATGTATTCAGATTCAGCAGTGGAGAGAGATACACAGTTCTGCTTCTTTGAAGACCAACTGTCGGTGTCAAAACCGGCGGATCTCAGGTAGGGGGTCCCAAACTGTGCGTCTAAGGCGGATGGTAATAGGAGGCAGGGGACACAATGTTTTACCCAGGTTCGGGCCCTCTTGATGGAGGTAAAACCCTACGTCCTGCTTGATTAATATTGATGATATGGGTAGTACAAGAGTAGATCTACCACGAGATCGGAGAGGCTAAACCCTAGAAGCTAGCCTATGGTATGACTGTATGTTGTCCTACGGACTAAAACCCTCCGGTTTATATAGACACCGGAGAGGTTAGGGTTACACAAGGTCGGTTACAAAGGAGGAGATACACACATTCGTATTGCCTAGCTTGCCTTCCACGCCAAGTAGAGTCCCATCCGGACACGAGACGAAGTCTTCAATCCTGTATCTTCATAGTCTAACAGTCCGACCAATGGAGATGGTCCGGCTGTCCAGAGACCCCCTAATCCAGGACTCCCACAGTAGCCCCTGAACTAGGCTTTCAATGACGATGAGTCCGGCGCGCAGTATTGTCTTCGGCATTGCAAGGCGGGTTCCTCCTCCGAATATACCACGGAAGAATCTGAACATAGGGATAGTGTCCGACCCTGCAAAATAAGTTCCACATACCACCGTAGAGAGAATAATATTTCCACAAATCCAATTTGCTGACTTGTTTTGGCAACACGACATTACGTCACGGCCCGGTGATTATTCGAACCGTTTCCTTTAACTAGCCCCGCACATAACGCGAGGCAGTTTTTTGACACGTCTTGTCAAAGCAGAGATCGTGTCCCCCTAATTACGGGATTCTCATCAATACGGTTGTGGGTAACCCAACCGTGTCTAGGACTCCTAGATTATAGGCAAGTCCCAAACGGCTACGGAGAGGACGCTTGATATTCGCCCTCTTTATAAAGGGACAAGGCTTTTACTTTTTTCCGTCCCGTGCTCAATCGAATCCTTCCCCTGCCTCGAGTTCTAACACCCAAAGCCCAGGTCAGGTGCTTCGGATCTTCAATCATGTCCAGATCTAGCCTTCAAGGCTGGTGGATGCCCTCCTCCGTTACGGAAGAGGATATCAAGAAGTTGAGGGAGGCCAGATACCTGACCGCCGAGGTTTCGCATCGGCTGCCTGCCCGAGGGCAGGTCGTCCCTACTCCTAAACCCAACGAGAACGTTGTGTTCATCTCCCACTTCCTCCGAGGTCTAGGCCTCACCTTGGATCCCTTTGTTAGGGGTTTGATGTTCTATTACGGGCTAGATTTCCACGATCTAGCCCCGGACTCCTTTCTCCACATCTCAACATTCATTGTCGTGTGTGAGGCCTTCCTCCGCATTACCCCTCACTTCGGCCTATGGCTCAAGACCTTTGACGTGAAGCCGAAGATGGTCGAGGGGCAATACGCAGCGTGCGGAGGCGCATTAATAAGCAAGATAGCAGGAGCTCCATGGCCCAAAGGTTCCTTTCTAGAGGCGTCCGGATTATGGCAACATGAGTGGTTTTACATCACAGCTCCTAGAAGTGCCAATTGGGTGGCTGCCCCTGCTTTCCGCTCAGGCCCTCCACCACAACTGATGTCATGGATTAGCAGAGGACTGAGCTGGGGTCCAGCCAAGGACGTGCCTATACTGCAGAGCCGCATTCGCGATCTCTTCGAAGGAGATTTCAGTCTGGTTATGGTGGCGCAAGTCATGCTGGTTCGTCGAGTACAGCCTTGCAAACGCCGACCCCTCCGCATGTGGGAGTTCAACCCAGAAGGGCCGCGTACTATTCAAAATTTCCTCAGCCTGACGCATGAGGAGATGTACAAATCATTCTTCAGATCCCAAATAGAGTGTCCGGATACTACCAAGGACGTGGGCCTGAGCAGCAACTGTACCGCCGACCAAGTGAGTAATCCTTTAGCCGAACACGCCGTCTTTTATTTATCATGACGTCATTATGAGAAATCGCTCTTTGACCAGGACTGGCTAACAAAGGCGAAGATGATTCGGTGTTCGGCCCCCCTTCCTGAGGGTTTGGAGAATCCGGTACTGGAAAAGATGCTCGAGCTAGCACCTTGCCCGGAGCCCTCAAAGGAAGATAAAGGGGGGAATAATGAGGTCGAAAGCGGGCCCCCATCGCTACCAATTCCAACCGAGGGAATGAGCACCTCCGTGAAGGAGGATAACCAAGGAGAAGAATCCGACCTTCTCTCGCTTCGGGGAAGGAAGAGGACTGCCTCTAAAGATCCGGAAACCGAGGCTTCCAAACGGGAGAAGAAGTCTCCACTAGAGGGTCCTGCCTTGGAGGGTGCTTTTGCCGCACAAAGTTCACGCGAGGATCAGCCCTCCAATGAGCTGTAAGTAATCAGAAAGTACTTTAATTGTGGAGATATACTACCTTACCTCTGAGGAAAATAACCGAAGCGTTTATCTTGCAGTTCGGATCTTAGCCCTTCTCAGCAGAGCTCGTCTTTAGGGGATCTTCTTCCAGAGATGATGGAGAGCGAAACGCCTCCCCCGGACTCCCCCGCTCAAGAAGCGGGCGACCTTGAAGTGTCGTTGCGGAGGGCCTCTCCGGATCTGGTGAGGCCAGAAGATAATCCTATAGTCACCCGAAGTCCCCAGCATCCGACTCTTGGAGAGAGCAAACAAAAGAGTCCGGCACCGTCTGGTATGCGGTCGGACGTATTGAGGGAGCTGTTGGAGTGAGCGGCCATCTCAGAAGAACACCGTACGTTGATGGGTACAGTGATGGAAAGAATTTCGTCCGCCGAAAGCGGATTGCATGGAGCCTTTATGAGTCTATTGACGGGCTTTGAGGTACGTGAAACGATATACTTTTTGATAGTACCACACATTTGAGGTGTGCTTTGTGTAGATAGTAGCCCTTGAGACTGTGGTCATCGTCGAGAACGGCGACGAACAGAGGATCGTAGTCCCCGATAATAATCATACCGCTTTATGTACAGGTGATGGGAGCTCCGGTGGCTAGACGGACTAATGAGTTTGCCGAACTAAAGCGGCAACTGGATGCGGCAGATGCCGACATCGAGCTTGTTAACAAGCGGCTTGACGATGCACATGGTAAGTAATGTTTTTCTGGTCAACATCACATAGTAAGAGCAGCGTGATGCTAGTGTATTTAATATGTTGTGACTGCAGACGGAGCTGCCACCGTGGAGACCCTTCGGGCGGAACTTGCCCGAGCCAAGGAACAAGCAAGAGTTAGTAATGCGGCTGCTTTGAAGGAGGCCGAAGAGTTAAGAGCCGAGAAGGCCGCGTATTGCGAAAGCAAAGAGAAGATGGCCAAGATGGCCGTAGAATTAAAAGACACTGCCGACCGTTTCCAGTTCCTTGAAAAGGAGAACCGAGTGAAGGCAGCGGACCTTGAAAAGGCCACGATGGTGACCAAAGACACTCGCTCTGCTATGAGGGCGAAGAAGGAGGAGCTGCGTGAAGCCGGGGATATTGCGGCTGGGAAGCCCTTTCTGCTATAGAGGAAGTTCGGAGATCCGCGGTATGCCCCTCTGGATCGGCTGTGGAGTTCGGCAGACGCATATATGGACTTGGCGGCAAGCGCTGTCGATGCGGTCGAATACTTCCGAGATCAGACAGATCGTGAAGTGGACAAGCTGTTCTGGTCGCAATTTAACGTTCCAGAGCGTCCGCTTCCCTTGACTGATCAGCTAGCCGAATGGGCCGAACTTAATAGGTTGTCCGGACTTGCCATGAGGTCCGTCGTAGATCATTTGTGGTCGGAGAAGCCGAAGCCGAACAGCTATTTCAGCTTAGTGCAGCAGTTCCTTGGTGCGGTGCCGCACATCAATGCGATGAAGAGGTCGGCGTGCATAGAAGGCTCGCGGATGGCCTTTGCCCGTGTCAAGGCATACTGGGCGGAGATGGATGCTACCACCGTTGCGGCGCAAGGTTCGACCATAGGCCGAGTAGCTGCCGAGCACTATTTTGAAGAGGTTCTTGAGGGTGCTCGTTTGATAGAGTCCCAGTGCTCGAAGAATATTATGTTTGAGTGATATGTATTCCCATTGTAAGCACAATGTTTTTATGAAATGTAGTAAGGCCGTATTTATACTTTTGCTGGAAAGTAATATGATGCCTCCTGTGCGGCCGTTTATGTATATATGTATATAACCTGAAAGATTGCAGTCGTCGGCTTCAACCCCCACGCATATAATGCGGAGGTGTTCGCAGAAAATGCGTGTTCACACTTAACCCAACGTCTTGGTCCTATTAAGGAGGTGATAGCGCAGCGAACGAGGCAACCGGACTATGATGCTTTAACACTTTCACTTAGCCATAGGAGTTTGACGATGGGGCTACTATATAGCCCTTGGTGGCTTCGCACTCTCCCGAACTCGGGGTGCGTATATGCCTGGTCGGGAAACGGCCCTTCGTTAAAGCAGAGGAATTCTAACATTCCGATAGGTCATCGAGTGGTTGACCAGTCTTGGGCTATATCATGACAGTCAGTTTTCGGCTTTCTCTACTGAGGTGCTCGTCCAGACGAACCAGGGCACAATCGCAGTAGTTCTCCTGGTGCTGCCTTAGCCGATAGAACGGAACGTAAGGCACCAAAACACAGGAGATGGGCAAACCCAACATTTGACCAAAGACATGATTCGGAGCTGATGCATATAAGGCGAAACTCGCGACGCCGAACACTCCCTAAGGTATTCGGTCTTTATGGTATAAACCGGGCCTAAATAGTGCCCTTTGTAAGAAGCCCCTTGTGTCCAGGTACGGGCGTTTATTCTGACGTGGCCACATGCCAAGACGTTAGCATCCTTCTCAATTGTATTTGAGAATCCGATGGATGTGTATCAACAAGAGACAGTAAAGAAGGTTTACGCAGGGTCTTAATCTAAAAAGAATCCTTGGAGCGGGTCCCTGCTACACGTCTGCGCCCGTGTCTCCGTTGTGCCGTATCCTGGATGGGTGTAGCACGATAGTCATCTGTAAAAGAGAGGAACTTAGGTGAAAAGTTGTCGTGCAGAAAGGTAGTTTTTAAAGAAACCATGTATAATTAAAGATGAGTAAAAATGCCACTTGTCTGCGCGCGTTGAGCCCCTTGTATTTGTAATAGGGGTGTGGCCATCAATCCGGTATGAATTACATATAGCTGCGCCGGACTCGTCTAACCGTGTCCGTGGTCTTGACGACCTATCAAATGCTTTAGTTGGTGAGGCCGTTTTTAGTGTGCGGCTGCCAAGGCAGTCGCACTCTCTTCGACGCGCAAATATCGCTCAATATTTCCATTCACTGTAATGATGCCATGTGGACCGGGCATCTTTAGTGTGAGGGAAGCGTAATGCGGTATTGCATTAAAGCGAGCGAAAGCTTCGCGTCCAAGTAGTTCTTGATAGCCACCTTGGAACGGAGCAATGTGGAAGGTTAAATGTTCGCTACGGAAGTTATCGGGGAAGCCGAATATAACCTCTAGTAGCAGGGAGCCCATGCAGTGAGCCCCTGGGCCTGGCGTTACTCCTTTAAAGGTAGTGTTGCTATGGCAAATTTTCATTGGATCTATCCCCATTTCGCGGATTGTATCTTGGTATATCAGGTTTAAACTGCTGCCACCGTCCATCAGGACTCGTGTAAAGTGGTATCCGTCAATTATTGGGTCTAATACCAGGGCAGCCCATCTTGCACGCCGGATACTTGCTGAGTAATCACGATGGTCAAAAGTGATCGGTTGAGACGACCAGTGGCAGGACTTCACGGTGATAGGCCTTTGGGCATATTTTTCTGGGAGTGCCGCTTTGTTTATTCGCTTGATCACGTGTAACATGTTGACTGTTTTGACTTCTGGTGGAAACTTCTTTTGTTCCCCAATGTCTTGCTTGGGAGGCTCATCCTCGTCTTCGCTTGGTGTATCCTCCCCCTTGTGTACGGCGTTGAGCTTGCCGGACTGCTTGAAGACCCAACATTCTCTGTGGGTATGATTAGCGGGTTTACCGGGGGTGCTATGGATCTGACATACTTGGTCCAGAATTTTGTTTAGGCTGGACAGTTCGTCTCTGGCGCCTTTAGAGGGCGGCTTTTGCTGACTTGGCCGAGAGCTTTTGAATCCGGCGTTTACTGCCGTGTTCTTCATGCTGTCTTCTTTATTCCGGCGTTTGTTATTGTTGTTGCACCATGATTTCCCGTTTCCACCTCTAACTTCGGATGTACTGGGATCGCTGATGCTGCATCTGGCTAGCCAGCTATCCTCGCCCGCACAAAAGCGGGTCATGAGGCTTGTTAATGCTGCCATTGTTCTCGGCTTTTCTTGGCCGAGGTGTCTGGCAAGCCATTCGTCACGGACGCTATGCTTAAAAGCTGCCAAGGCTTCGGCGTCCGGACAGTCGACTATTTGGTTCTTTTTAGTAAGGAACCTGTTCTAAAGTTTTCGGGCCGACTCTCCGGGCTGTTGAGTTATATGACTCAGATTGTCCGCGTCCGGAGGTCGGACGTAAGTCCCCTGAAAATTTGCCCGAAAAGCATCTTCGAGCTCTTCCCAGCTTCCAATGGAACTTTCGGGGAGGCTTTTAAGCCAGTGCCGAGCTGGCCCTTTGAGTTTGAGGGGTAAATACTTAATGGCGTGGAGGTCATCTCCTCGAGCCATATGGATATGGAGGATATAATCCTCAATCCAGACACCAGGGTCTGTTGTTCCGTCATATGCCTCTATATTTACGGGTTTGAATCCCTCTGGAAATTCATGATCCTGCACCTCATCGGTGAAACATAGGGGGTGTGCGGCACCCCTGTATCCGGGTGTACCGCGTTCTTCAGATATTTGTTGTGTTGCGTTGTATGCTGGAGCGCGCTTACGTGGTCCATAGATGGATCTGGTTGTGCCGTCCTTTTGATGCGAGTCCTCGTGTGGATCGCGTATTGGCTTATGTGCAGCATTGTTTGCTGCATTATGTTGGCCGTGAGGTCGCCTATCCGGCCAGATGGCTGTTTTGATTTTTGGTTGTGGGGGATCGAAGGCCTCCTCATCGAATTCAGGTAGCAACTTCTGCTTCGGGTAGCTCTTGGTGGGGCGATTACCGCCGCACTTTGCTGCTGTGTTGAGTACTTTGCTCCATCTGATTTGGAATGTGTCTTGCGCAGCTTTGAGCCTTTGCTTCTGTTTTTTTAGACTCCTCGCGGTGGCAACGAGCCTTTGATGGGCAGTTTGTTGCTCCGGGTGTCCGTCCGGTGTGACATCATCTGGACTAAGATCTTTGACAGAGTCGGGTTGTTCGGCTTGATTCTCCGTGTTGCCGTGGTCCGGCAATGGTCCCCCCCTGCTCTAATGCTGGGTCTGTATGATCGTTGTTTCTGCCGATGCGGGATTTGGGGCGGCGCTGACGCCGCCGTTTTGACTGTTTCTCGAGGGAACAACCCTTCGTTGCGTCCTTCCGTTCCTCATCGTTGTTTTCCTTTGGTGTGTCCACCATATATACGTCATGTGGTGAAGTGGGCATCCAGTGCCCTGGGGGCAGTGGTTCCTGTTCGTCTCCTGCATCGTCGTCCATGCCGTCGATGTATTCGGAGTCGGAGTCGAGCATGTCGGTTAAGTCATCGATAGTGGCTATTAAGTGGGTGGTGGGTGGGCCGCGAATTTCTTCGTTGTCCGTATCCTAGTCCTACCGGACATAGTTCGGCCAGGATCCTCCTGACAAGGAGAGAGACCTTAATGAGTTCAGTATGTCGCCAAAGGGTGAGTGCTGAAAAATATCCACGGAGGTAAACTCCATGATCGGCGCCCAATCGCATTCGATAGGAACGGGCGCAGGCGGCTCGGAGTCCATGGCCGGAGAAGGATCCGATAGTTTAACAACACGGCTCTTGTGCAAGGTAAGGTCGATGTTTGGCTCGATCACCGCTGAGGGTAAGGCCTCAATGGCGGGGTCCATCCACCCGTCCATGGATGGCGCAACTGGATCCGAACTGAGGGTCGGAGTGGCTGCCTGTGCGATCTCCTGAACACTGTCCGATGGTAGAGCTAAATCGTACTCATTGTGACTGCGTGACGCACAAGGCAGAGGCTCGAGTCCGTCGAAGATCAAGTCTCCACGGATATCGGCCGTGTAGTTTAAGCTTCCAAACCTGACCTAGTGGCCAGGGGCGTAACTTTCAATCTGCTCCAGATGGCCAAGCGAATTGGCCCACAGTGCAAAGCCGCTGAACATGAAGATCTGTCCGGGGAGAAAAGTCTCACCCTGGACCGCATCGCTATCGATGATAGTAGGAGCCATCAAGCCTAACGGCGACGACACAGAGGAACTCTCAATGAAAGCACCAATGTCGGTGTGAAAACCAGCAGATCTCGGGTAGGGGGTCCCGAACTGTGCGTCTAAGGCGGATGGTAATAGGAGGCAGGGGACACAATGTTTTACCCAGGTTCGGGCCCTCTTGATGGAGGTAAAACCCTACGTCCTGCTTGATTAATATTGATGATATGGGTAGTACAAGAGTAGATCTACCACGATATCGGAGAGGCTAAACCCTAGAAGCTAGCCTATGGTATGACTGTATGTTGTCCTACGGACTAAAACCCTCCGGTTTATATAGACACCGGAGAGGTTAGGGTTACACAAGGTCGGTTACAAAGGAGGAGATACACATATCCGTATTGCCTAGCTTGCCTTCCACACCAAGTAGAGTCCCATCCGGACACGAGACGAAGTCTTCAATCCTGTATCTTCATAGTCTAACAGTCCGGCCAATGGAGATAGTCCGGCTGTCCGGAGACCCCCTAATCCAGGACTCCCACACCAACATACAAGTGATCGTCCCAGAAAGTGACATGTGCCTGATGTAGACTTGCGATCCACTTTGTCACCATCATAATCAGCATCCGAGAATCCAACTAAATCAAACTCTGAGCCCTTTGGATACCATAATCCTAGTGTTGGGGTGTGAGCCAAATATCGAAGAATTCGCTTCATAGCTAAGTGATGCGATTCCTTTGGTACCGCTTGGAACCGGGCACACATGCAAACACTAAGCATGATATCTGGCCTAGATGCGCATAAATAAAGCAAAGAACCAATCATGGAGTGGTATACCTTTTGATCGAACTCTTTACCATTGTCGGCGGGACCCAGATGGTGTTTAGCTGGCATTGGCGTCGTGTAGCCTTTGCAGTCTTGCATTCCAAACTTGTTCAGGCAATCTTTGAGGTATTTCTCTTGAGATATGAAGATGCCGTTGCGTTGCTGTCGTATTTGAAGACCAAGGAAGAACTTCAGCTCACCCATCATGGACATCTGATATTGCTCTTGCATCATATATCCAAGCTCATCACTGTATTTCTGGTTAGTGCAGCCGAAGATAATGCCATCCACATATATTTGGCACACAAACAGTTCACCATCATATGTCTTCGTGAAGAGAGTGGGATCCAGGGAACTAGGTTTGAAGCCTTTGCTCTTCAGGAAGTCTTTGAGTATGTCATACCAAGCTCGAGGGGCTTGTTTAAGGCCATACAGTGCCTTGTTGAGCTTGTAAACCATGTCAGGATGTTTTGGATCTTCAAAGCCAGGCGGTTGTGCAACATACACTTCTTCTTCAATCTTGCCATTGAGAAAGGCGCTCTTCACATCCATTTGATATAGAAGAATGTTATGATGATTTGCATAGGCTAGCAGTATGCGTATAGCTTCAAGCCTAGCCACAGGAGCAAATGTTTCATCGAAGTCAATTCCTTCAACTTGAGTGTATCCTTGAGCAACGAGACGAGCTTTGTTTCTGACAACTTGACCATGCTCATCTTGCTTGTTGCGATATATCCATTTAGTGCCTATGATATTGTGCTTACGAGGATCAGGATGCTTGACCAGTTCCCATACATTATTCAACTCAAACTGTTGAAGCTCTTCTTGCATAGCTTGAATCCATTCAGGTTCCATGAAGGCTTCATCAACTTTCTTGGGTTCAGATATTGAGACAAATGCGAAGTGTCCACAAAAATTTGCTAGTTGTGTTGCCCTTGAACGAGTGAATGGACCTGGTGCATTGATGCTGTCAATTATTCTCTCAATCTGTACTTCATTTGCAACACGAGGATGAACAGGACGAAGATTTTGCTCTTAATGATCACTGTCATCGTTAGAAGGATTGTCTTCAGGCCGAGCATTGTCTTCAGGTTGATCAGGTGCAGAGATGATGAGTTCCTCTTCAGGCTGAGCTTCAGACGGTATGATTTCTCCAGTTCCCATAAGCTTGATGGTTTCACTGGATGGAACTTCATCTGGCACATTTGGCAGGTGCTCTCTTTGCGAGCCGTTAGTCTCATCGAACCGCACATCCACAGTTTCAACCACTTTATAGTTAAAGAGGTTGAAGACTTTGTAGGAGTGCGAGTCCTTTCCGTATCCAAGCATAAAACCTTCATGTGCTTTCGGTGCAAATTTTTAAGTGTGATGTGGATCCTTGATCCAGCACCTGGCACCAAATACTCTGAAGTAACTGACATTTGGCTTATTACCAGTGAGGAGCTCATAGGATGTTTTGTTCAGAAGCTTGTGAAGATAAACACGGTTGATGATATGGCATGCAGTATCAATGGCTTCAGGCCAGAACTTTCTTGGAGTCTTGTATTCATCGAGCATCGTCCGGGCCATCTCAATAAGTGTTCTGTTCTTGCGTTCCACGCGCCATTCTGCTGCGGCGTGTACGGAGCTGAGAATTCATGAGTGATGCCCAAAGTATCAAGATAAGTGTCGAGGCCAGTGTTCTTGAATTCAGTGCCATTGTCACTTATGATGTGCTTGATCTTGACACCATAGTTGTTCATGGCTCGATTGGCGAAGCGCCTGAAGACATCCTGCACTTCAGTCTTGTAGAGGATTATATGCACCCAAGTATATCTTGAATAATCATCAACAATGACGAAGCCATAGAGACAAGCAGTAGTAGTAAGAGTTGAGTAGTGAGTGGGACCGAAGAGGTTCATGTGGAGCAGTTCGAAGGGTTGAGTCGTTGTCATGATTGTCTTCGAGGGATGCTTGGCCCTCGTCATCTTTCCTGCTTCACAGACACCGCATAAGTGATCCTTCTTGAACTTGACGCCCTCGATGCTTATGACATGCTTCTTATTTGCAAGAGTGTGCAAGTTTCTCATGCCAGCATGCCCTAGTCTTCGATGCCAGAGCCAACATTCTGAAGCTTTTGCTAGAAGACATACGGCAAGCTGTGGTCCTGCTGAGAAATCTACCACGTACAAATCATCTTTCCGATACCCTTCAAAGACTAGAGACTTGTCAGATTCCATTAGAACAAGGCAACAATATTTTCCAAATATCACAATCATGTTTAAATCGCAAAGCATTGAGACAGACATTAAGTTGAAACCAAGGGATTCAACAAGCATCACTTTATCCATGTGTTGATCCCTTGAGATTGCAACTCTACCTAGACCCAATACCTTGCTTTTACCAGTATCAGCAAATGTGATGTGACTCTTGTCAGATGGACGTAAAGTTGAGTCCATGAGAAGACTTCGCTTGCCAGTCATGTGCTTAGTACACCTACTATCAATAATCCATTCTGAAGCAGCTGGTGTCATACCCTACAGTGCAGTTAGGGGGATAGGCTTCACGAAGAGAATTGTGAAGCATAAACATTTGACGAGCAAGTGGATTATGAAAGCTTAGATCGAGGTTAGGACTGATAGGGCAAGTAGCAAGCGACTCAGAAACAAAATACATAATGAGACCATTTGGGCAATTGATCTTGCGCCCTACAAGATGTTTAAGGTCCCCAGCAATAGCTTCAGACGAATTTGATGTTCGGCTGGAGACCCTTCCCTGCAAAAGAGAGTTAAGCTTTCTTAGCCACCCACATCTTCAAGGGTGGCTTCGAAGCAATGAGTCTAAGTGCAGCATCTGAGAACTTTGGCTTTGGAGCCCTAGCAAATAGTCTTGCAGGTGGACAATAGTACTCATAAGAATAAGCAGAGTAGTTCTTGGTCTTATGAACATGGTGGTTTGATGAAACACACTCATATTCATAGGCCTGAGTATGGTTTCCCTGCAAAACATTTGCGTTAGTGCGACTCAGGTGAGT